>NW_025534172.1:0-257898 GCF_020615455.1 Coregonus clupeaformis | reverse complement strand
CCTATGCAAATGCCTGTGTTTAACAGGACCTAATGGCCATACACAGTCCATGATTGATTAAGGAGGTTTTGTAAGCTTTGTTCACGCTTGTCACTAATTCAGCCCGAACAAGGAGGGGAGGCAGTCTTGGCGAAGTCGTGACAAGTCATTTGTTGACGTATCTACTCTAGTTGTCATGTGGTGGCGGTGTCTGTCCGTGGTGTACTGATTGGTGCTTGTGCTTCCTATCACTCCAGAAGTTTGTAACAAGCTAAGGTGGAACAATACCTCCCATGGACGTTTTCCAGTTGCTTTGAATGTCAAAGGATAAGATGGTCCAACTTTCAAAACAAGTCCTTTTTGGCTAGCCACAGCAGTCAACTAGCTAGGTAGGTAGCTGTTTAGCTTTTTCCAGCACATTCATTCATTTGTTTGTAAACAATGAATCAGCCATGTAACTACCAATGTTCTTGTCAAAACTGTCAACATAGTAGCTAGCAATCAACAACATTTGCAAAATAAGTCAACAAAAAAAACTTGAGGGCAAATAAATCAGATTTGACTGTTCCGACAAAAGTTGCATAGCCAGGAATCAGATTTTTATCTGATTTCAAACCCGCATCTGAAGGCGGTTGGAAATGTGGCTTGAAATATCTGATTTCATGTGCTTTTTGTGTGTTGAGTCTGCAGGAGAAAGAACAGATTCGAATCAGATATGCAGAAAAAAACTGAATTTGAGCCACTTCAAACTGCCAATGTGAACAAGGCTTTAGTGACAACACCTATACATGCTCTATGGACAGGAGACTTCCTAACCGCGTGACAAGCCTGTTAAAAACACAACACAAAACAGATAGTGTTGACATTTTAGCAGACGCTCTTATCCAGAGCAACTTAGTGGGCTGTGTTTAGCATTAACTTTAGGGAAATGGTTAGTTTAGAAAAGAGGAGTTCTATATCATGGAGCTCCGCCCCATAGGGGAGCTCTGCTCCTAATGGTTTACCCTCTGCCCTAAGGCAGCAGCAGCCTGAGACAAAATTATGCACACACCTACAGCCAATAGGAGTACAGGTGTCCCTATAAGAGGGGGTGCCTCCCCTCAATCAGCCTCCCTTTTTCTTCAGTGACTGGATGACTAGACTGAAGAGCCAAGAAGAGACGAAGCTCGAAGACTCAGGACCGAAAAGCTGTTGATATTCCAGTCATCAACGTCGTCTAAATGAGCACACCGAGATTTTCCCACCCCCAAAAGCTCTTTTCAGAGCTCAGTGCAGATGCACTTCCATGGCGGCCGTGACCACCCGACTTATGTTTCCGTGTGTTTGGGATCCCAGCATGCCAAGGAAGCGTCTCAGTCCCCCGTTAGCCTCCTGCGCCCTCCTTCTTTAAAGGAGAGGAAGCAGCGTTAGGCGTTTTCAGGGAGGACATCCCCCTTGAGGATGTGTTGTCGATACTAGCCTCTGCTTCAGGCGTCGTCCGGCAGCGCAGACTCGGGGAAGATAGGGACTTTGAGGAAGGGTCTGGCATTCCAATGGAACAGTCGGACCCGTCCCTCTACTTTCAGCCCCCTTTCCTTTGGAGAGCGAGAGGGCTTGTAGTCACTATAGCGAAGGGGGATACGAGATCTGAGAGATCAGAAGCTCTCTCTTTCGCTGCAAGCCTCTCTGAGGCGGATTTTCCGGGTCTCATTGAGAGAGCTGCTCAACGGCTGGCAATAAAGCTGGCCCCTCTTCCCTCCGCACCGGAGGTTGATATGATGGAGGCGGTCCTTATTCCAGGCCAAGGAAGGCAGCAGAGCCAGTGGCTCCTGCCATGACTTCTTTGGCTAGGTCGTTGGAGGCTCGTGGGAGGCACCTTTAGCGGCGCGTTCGCCTGTAAGCGTATCTCCCATTCACGAGAGTGGAAGGAAGGCTTCAGGTCAGGAATCCCCAGGTTGGAGCGCCATGGCGGCGTATCTCGTACGGGTTCGAGCCTTGGCCCTCTTCCAAGAAGGCCACGTTGCCATCCCAGAAGGACCGACTCACAGCGTCGCTGTTAGAGAAGTCTTTTTGGGTTGGGGAGCCCAGCTGTAGCAGCAGCTAACAACATTGCCCTCTTGGCGGCCTCTCTGTCCCGTTTATACCACGGGTAAGACAGATATGGCACCGGGGAGGTGGAGGAGGCGTCCAGAATTTCTGGCGCCTACTCCCACCTTCCACAGCGTCCGCAGTCTGCGCGGGAGATCCATGGCCACTTCGGTGGTGGAACGACACCTTTGGTTGTCATTGACATCTATGAAAGAGGCAGACAGATCTCTCTTGAACGCCCCCCCTCTCTGGCCGCGCCTCTTTGGGGTGCATGTCAAAGAGGCGAAGGAGTGTTTTTCGAGTTGGAGGAGGAAAAGCAGTTGGCCAAGCACCTGCCGTTGGCAGCGACTCGGCCCCCCTCCTCCCCAAAGGCCATCTACCTCCACCTCTGGTAGACCTGGGTATACGACGCCTGTCCGTCATCCGGCGGCCACGAGCAGCAGGGGCGGCCCACTCCCAGCAGCTACGGTAGCCCCACTACAGCCGGCGAGGGAGGTGACGAGGACGCCGACCTGGCCCTCCAAGGGAGGCAAGAGGAGGCGTACGTGACGGGGCGCGGGGGAGAGGATGGAAGACGATCGATGGTGTCGAATGTGCCCACTGTTCCCCCCCCACCCTTCGGTTGAAGGGGCGGGTGCTGATGTACATGCTTTTGTTGATGTGTTTAATAAAGAGTTGGCTCCACCTGACTTTGTCAAAAAGAGCCTCTTTTCCATAATACGTCCGAGGCGTTCAAATCTCACCCTCTCTTCCTTACCACTCTAAGAGCCGTTCAGCCCACCCCACCGAGGGTGCGTTGCTGAACAGGCACTAAGAGTAGGTATCCAGAAGACGTCAATCAGGTCGTCACATCACACTTCACGTATAAGAAGTGCTTTACATAGAATGCACCAGTCCCGGTCAGATTCTGACATGAGGACGCAGCCGCTATTTGGGGATGGCGCACTAGTACAGATTAAAGGTCTCCACTAGAATGCAGGCCAGACCCATGCTGCGTTCACGGAGGGTCCGATTACGCGGTCACCAAGGTGCCCAGAGTATCGGCGCCCCCCAGGCATTGTAACACAGCAGCTATCTGGGGACTGCGCATTACTCGCAGACCAAGGTCCTCGGTTAATGCGATTCAGACCCATGCCTACGTTCACGGAGGGCAGGATTACTAGCGTTATGGGTATAACCAAAGTATCAGCTCCCCTGACAGAACGAGCCAGTACTCACCACACTGAGCGTGAATCGACCCACCAGGGGTGCAGAGTTGAACACAAACAGAAGGTGAAAGTTAAGAAGGTATCAAGGCGCCGCCTTGTTTTACCTCATAGAGACCTCATACTACAGACTTCTAGGAGTACTGTAGTGAAGGGCTCTGATAAGCGAGTGCAGTCACCTAAGATGACGCAATCGCTTGCTGGGATGGTGCCTTGCCGCAGGCTGTGCCTCGGTCAGCGCAATTCAGACCTGCGATGCGTTCAAGGAGGGCAGGAATACGACGGTTCACGGGTTTGAACCGACGTCCCTACTCCTCTTTCTTTCTCAGAGCATTTCATCTCCCTTTCACGGGAGGCCCACCTTGGGCTGTTCCACCACTTCAATGTTGGGGAACAGTGGAGGTAAGGGCCATGAGGAATACAGGTCCTTCCTACTGGATGCACCACAACTCGCGCCCAGCCACTTTCTCTGCATTGCTGGCAGTGGTGAAGAAGCTGCACCCTCTCACACTGGCTAGAACAGGCGTTGCAGAAGGGTTATGCTCTCCGATTCCACGGACCCCACCCCCCGTTCAGGGGAGTGGTGGAGACAGTGATGAAAACACCAGACAAAGTGGCCGCTCTGATGACAGAGATTACGGAACTTTTGGCGAAGGAGGCGGTGACAGTAATTCCCCGGGAGCAAAGGAACAAAAGGGCTATATTCGCCTTATTTCCTAGTGCCCAAAGACGGGGGGAGTGAGGCCGATTTTGGATTTACGCATTCTCAACGAGAGCATAACCAAACGGCCCTTCCGAATGCTAACGACAAAACGTCTGCTGGAATGTGTCCAGAGAGGGGACTTTTGCACGAGCATAGACCTAAAGGACGCGTACTTTCATGTGCCGGTTCAGCCGCGTCACAGGAAGTTTCTGCGGTTTGCCTTTCAAGGGGTGGCGTACGAATACACGAGGATGCCATTTGGGTACGCCCTGGCACCTCGCACATTTTCCAAGTGTGTGGAGGTGGCATTGGAACCGTTCGTCGTCGGGAATACGGCTACTAGTCTACCTGGACGACCTACTGGTTCCGCCCCGTCAGCAAGAGCTGGCGATCACTCACACAACACAGTCAGTGATGCATCTCACAAGTCAGGGGTTCGCTGTGAATTGGAAAAAGAGCGCGCCCTGGCCCACTCATCAGATTGTCTACCTGGGGATACAGCTAGACACTGTGAGGATGAGGGCTCGAATTCGGACCCCGAAGGGTAGCCTTGTTGCTAGCCCTAAGGAAGTGTCGTCCGAATCACACGGTGAGACGGCGCTGTCGATCATGTCACTTTTGGGTCTCATGTCGTCACCCCACTCTGTGTTTCTGCTGGGGACTCCTGCACTTGCGCAGGATGCAGCGATGGTTCGCCCAACTAAGACTAGACCCATTGCGTCAACGTCATCCGGTTGATGGTGGTTCCCTCTCGCTCAGTGCAGACCTAAACTATTGGAGAAACTCGCGCGTTCTCACGCACGGAGTCCCGATAGGAAAGGTGTCCTCTCACATCCCAGTATTCACGGATGCGTCCCTGACGGGATGGGGAGGGACATGTCAGACACAAGCGATAGGAGGTGTGTGGCCTCAATCTGGTCGACACATCAACCTCCTGGAGTTGGAAACGGTTCGACTGGTTCTGACCCACTTCGCGTCTACCCTTCGGGGTCGCAATGTGCTGGTCCGGTCAGACAACCGGACCACAGTAGCCCACATAAATCGCTAGGTTGGAGTCAGGTCTCCTGCTCTCCATCGGGCGGCAGAGGAATTGTGGTTCTGGGCTCACGAGCACCTTCGCTCATTGAGAGCAGCACACATTCCGGGTTACTTGAACGTAGGAGCAGACCTCATGTCAAGAGAGGGTCCTCGAGACGACGAGTGGTGTCTGCATCCAGACATTGTTCTCCAGATTTGGGAACAATTCGGAGAGCCGAGGTGGACCTATTCGTCACGCGTGAGCCGCGTAATGTCCTCCTGTGGTTCTCTCTGAGGAACAGAACGAACCGCCACTGGGAAGGGGACGCCTTTGCGCACCAACCGTGGCTGAGAGTTCTCCTGTATGCATTCCCCTCCGCTGTCCTGCATTCTCCCACTGCTAGCCGGGGTGAGGTCAGGGGGCTGTCAGTGATACTGATAGCGCCCGATCGCCCGGGGGCTCTGTGGTTTCGCGGAGATGAGTCAGATGTTGATTCGCCACCTTGGCCAATTCCACATCGACGGCGCGTTATCTCAGGCGGCTGGCACGATAGGGAAATTGCCCATAATCGGCCAACCACTGAAGGCCTGGCTGCTGAGAGGGACAGGCTAGAGCGCCGTGGGTTATCTGATGCAGTGATCAGGACCATACAGGGTTCACGTGCCAGTTCCACTTCTAAGATGTATGCCAGTAGATGGAACGTGTTTTCACGATGGTGTGTCACACAAGGTGTGGACCCCATGAGCTGTCAGGTGGAGAGTATTCTCTCTTTTCTGCAGCTCATGTTTGATAAGCAAAAATCGCCTGCCACGATTAGAGTGTTTGCAGCAGCGATTTCAGCTTGTCATGAGGGTTTTGGCAGAGACAATGTCTTTAGTCACCCTCTAGTGAAACGCTTCCTATTAGGAACGCGGCGACTTAGGCCAACACCTAGAGTCACGCTTCCTCAGTGGGATTTAGCTTTGGTACTCGAAGCGCTATGTAAGTCGCCGTTCGAGCCATTGAATCAAATACCCCTCAAGATGCTGTCTATCAAGACAGCACTGTTGCTCGCTTTGACTACAGCTAAGCGGGTCAGTGATTTTTGTGCTCTTTCGACGAGACCTGACTGCCTGGCCATCAATGGTGACCTGAGCAGAGCAGTGTTACGTCCTAACCCGGCATTTGTGCCGAAGGTTATTAAGAGTTCATATAGGTCACAGACCGTGGAGCTGTGGGCTTTTTCTCCTCCTCCTCATAGAGAGAGGAGTGAGGAGAAGCTCCATCGCCTGTGTCCGGTACGCGCTTTGGCGTGTTACATCGAGCGCACAGCAGCGATTAGGTCATCGCCTCAGTTGTTTGTGTGTCACGGTGCGGCTGCACTAGGTAGACCACTTTCAAAACAGAGGCTGTCTCACTGGCTTTGTGAAGGCATTGAGACAGCTTATGAGGTAGCACGGCGGCAATTGCCTCAGGGTATCAGAGCTCACTCCAGTCGTAGAGTAGCGGCTTCTACTGCCCTTTTTAGAGGAACAGGAGTAGAGGATATCTGTAGAGCAGCATCCTGGTCGACGCCGTCTCCATTTATCCGTTTCTATCTCTTAGATATGTCTTCTAATTCTCTGGCTCGATCTGTACTCAGCGTGGCTGAAGGGAGATCTTGAGCAAGAAAGAGAGGAGAAGTAGGACTGTGGACACAGGTTTCCATCAGGTCCGCTTTGGTTAGGAAGACGTGTTTTTGACAGATGTGTTTTCTAACTCTTTGGCTCGGTCTGTACTCAGCATAGCTGAAGGGGAGATCTGGAGCTAGGAAGAGAGGGAAAAGCAGGACTATGGACTGGGTTTCCATCAGGTCCTTTGGATAAGAAAACATATTTTGTGACATGAATCCTGACTGACAGGATCAGTACAGTAGAGGCATGCGTTGATTAACAGAATATGAGGTCATCTATCTGCTTGTTCAGTTAGTATGACTCATGTTTTTGTTCCTGCCCACTAATCTCTGGGATTCCACTGAGGTGAGTGAGGCGGTCTACAGCGTTCATAATGTAGAGTGACACTTGATGTCATTCCATTAGTGGTCGGTAGTGTTTTCACAGGATATTGATGCACATCTATCTGCTAGTACAGATTAGTATGGCTTCTATTCTGGTGATCTGCCCACTAGTCATTGGCATTGCCATTAGACTAGGTGTTTTTTTTAAACCAATGACGCGGTATATTGTGACGCCGTGGGCTTTTAGTTGCAGTTCTCGGGACTCGTTTGCAGCCATTGCTAGGCTTGACCTTTCTGTTTCGATGGGAAGTGTTAGGCTTGGCAGGGAGTACATTTTGGGCGCTACGCTCCCGCCTTAACCCATTAGGAGCAGAGCTCCCTACGTGTCGGAGCTCCATGATATAGAAACGATTCGTTGCGAGTGTAACTCCAGTTCTTTGAGTGGAGCGGAGCCCCCATAGGACTTAAGGCCCTGCCGACCCTCTCTAGTCTCGCTAAAGAAAAATATCTCGGGAGGCTGATTGAGGGGAGGCACCCCCTCTTATAGGGACACCTGTACTCCTATTAGATGTAGGTGTAACGATCCCGGCGGTCTGAGTCGGGTCCTGTCTGGTGACGAGTGTTTCTGGTCGTAGCTCCTGTTTCCCGAGGGTTCGGGGAACGCTCCGGGAGCGCGCTTGTTTCCGCACCTGCTTCCCATCAGCAATCGGCACACCTGGGCCTAATCATCACCCTTCTTAGGGTCTGGCCCAACATCCAGTTCCTGCCGGATCGTTAGCCATGAACAGTATGTTTTGCCGGCGTATCAGCCTCAGTACTAGAGTTAGTTTTTGTTGTTTTGTTGCACCCTGTTGACCTGCCTGGTACTTACCTCCCGTTTTTGTTCTCCCCACAGTCACTCGTCCGGAACCTCTACCCAACCTCTGCCTGATGGTCGGCGGCTGCCCGAGCCATCATCGGATCAACCACTGGACCCTCTACAACTCCTCCACGCCGCCGCTCTGTTCCCTGGATTATTTCCCTTCACCCTTGGTTCAGTAAATAAACACTCACCTTTTGACACCACTTACCTTGTCCTGGTCTGCTTCTGGGTTCCTGGCTTAGTAAACCTGACAGAACGATCCGGCCAGTAATGAACCCAGCGGACCTGGACTCTGTTCGCCATGCTATTACCCAGCAGGAGAAGATGTTGGGTCATCATAGCACGGTACTACAGGAGATCGCGTTGTCAGTTCGAACCTTTCTACCGGTCTGACGGAGGTCCAGAACCAACGCAAGTGGCCGGTGGAGGATCCACTACCGGTTTCATCCATCTCGCCTGCCGCTTCTGAAGCTGTGGCCATCCGTGAGCCCAAGGTTCCGGCGCCGGATAAATATGAGGGGGAGCTGGGAAGATGCCGTTCCTTCCTTATGCAGTGTGGACTAGTGTTCGATCTACAGCCCTACTCTTATGCCACAGACAAGGCTAGGATAGCCTTTGTGATTGAGTTGCTGCGTGGTCGTGTGCTGGAGTGGGCTTCAGCCGTTTGGGAACGACAGGATCCCCGCATGGCTTCATACCAGGGGTTCACGACCGAGATGAGGAAGCTCTTCGACCATTCCGTCCGAGGGAGGGACGCAGCTAGCGCCTGTTTTCGCTTCGCCAAGGAACTCGCAGCGTGGCCGACTTCGTGATTGAGTTCAAGACGTTGGCTGTGGAGAGTGGGTGAAGCGAGGAGTCTCTGCAAGCGGCCTTTTACCAGGGTCTGTCGGAGCAGCTCAAGGATGAGTTGATCTCCTATCCGGAGCCTAGTGACCTGGACAGCTTGTAGCCTTGTCCATTCGGGTGGATAATCGAGTCCGAGAGCGAAGGAGGGAGAAGCAATGGGGTCCGTCCAATCGATCAGTTTCTCAGTTCCCAGTCGGGTCGGGTGGTGGACCAGAACACATCGATCATTCTCCACCACAGTGGATTAGTGGAGAGGTCCTCTCTCCCGATTCGGAACCCATGCAAGTGGGGGCGGCACGGGTTAACCAAGGAGGAGCGTCAACATAGACGTAAGACCAACTGCTGCCTCTACTGTGGTAGCTCGGGACATTACATCTCCACTTGTTCCCGGCGGTCGTCAAACTGCCCGGCTCGCTAAAGTTGGGAGGACTTTTAGCGAGCCAGTTTCAACCTCTCAGTACCTCTGTCAGACCCCGCTTCCCGGCTACCCTTGTGAACAGGAATCAGAGCTTCGCGCTTAACGCTTTATCGATTCAGGTGCCGATGGAAGCTTTCTTGATGCCGAGTTGGTGGAACAGCTGGGGCTTTCCAAGGAGCAATTGCCGGAAGCCATTGAAGTGACCACTCTGAACGGCAGTAGTCTGGCACGTATCACGATGAGGACTGAACCGGGTTAAGATGCGGTTGTCAGGGAATCATTCTGAGATGATTTCATTTTCATTCTGCCGTCTTCCCATGTTCCTCTGGTCCTTGATACCCCTGGCTGAAGGAACACAATCCCACGTTCGATTGGGTGACGGGCAAGGTAACAGTTGGAGCCTGGATTGTCATGCTAACTGTCTCAAGACTGCCTGCCCCCATTCGGTTCCCAGTCAGGTGATTGAGGCTAAACCTCCAGATTTGTCCCTGGTTCCCCGCGAGACATATCACGATTTGGGGGAGGTTTTCAGTAAGCAGAAGGCTCTGTCACTCCTCCCCCACCGACCATATGATTGTGCCATCAACCTGGTCCCTGGAGCTGTCTACCCCAAGGGAAGGTTATACAGTATCTCCCGACCTGAACGTGAGCGTTGGAGACCTACATCAAGGAGTCACTAGCTGCTGGTCTCGTTCGTCCCTCGTCATCACCCCTGGGCAGGATTCTTCTTTGTGGGTAAGAAGGATGGCTCTCTTCGACCATGTATTGACTATCGGGGTTGAATGACATCACGGTCAAGAACAAGTATCCCCTGCCCTTGATGAGTTCTGCCTTCGACTCCTTACAGGGTGCTACGGTGTTCACCAAGTTAGACCCTCGCAATGCGTATCACCTGGTCCGGATCAGAGAGGGGGACGAGTGGTTGACGGGGTTTCAATACACCGATGGGGCACTCGAGTATCAGGTGATGCCGTTTGGACTGACCAATGCTCCAGCGGTATTCCAGAGTATGGTGAACGACGTCCTGAGAGATATGATCGGTCTCTTCGTGTTTGTTTACCTGGATGACATTCTGATCTTCTCGAAGGAACCTACCGACCACGTCCAGCATGTCCGGCAGGTTCTGCAGCGATTGTTGGAGAATCGCCTGTTCGTGAAGGCCGAGAGTGCGCAGTTTCACGCCCACACAACATCCTTTCTCGGGTACATCATCTCCAGGGGAGAGATTAGGATGGACCAGGAGAAGGTTAGAGCGGTTCTGGAATGGGCCCAGCCCGGTCCGAGATTGCAGCTCCAGAGATTTTTGGGGTTTGCGAATTTCTACCGCAGATTCATCCGGGATTACAGCCGTGTGGCCGCTCCATTAACTGCCTTGACTTCCAGCATCAGGACCTTCAAGTGGAATCCGGAGGCGGATCGAGCGTTTCTGGATTTGAAGAGGCGATTCACCAACGCACCGATTCTCTCTCAACCGGACACGGCCCGTCAGTTCGTTGTTGAAGTGGACCGCGTCTGATGTGGGAGTTGGCGCCATCCTGTCGCAGCGATGCTCCACGGACAGTAAACTCCATCCCTGCGCCTACTACTCTCGTCGCCTTTCACCTGCGGAGAGGAATTACGATGTGGGTAACCGGGAGCTTCTCGCGGTGAAACTTGCCTTGGAGGAGTGGCGCCACTGGTTGGAGGCGGAGCAACCGTTTATTGTCTGGACTGACCACAAGAATCTTGCTTACGTGCAATCGGCGAAACGTCTCAACTCCCGTCAGGCCAGGTGGGCGTTGTTTTTCGGACGATTCAAGTTTGTCCTGACGTTCCGACCTGGGTCTAAGAACGGCAAGGCGGACGCCTTGTCCCCGGATGTTCTCCAAGACGGAGAGAGTGGGTCCAAGACCGAGACTACTTCTCCCCCGGAACTGCGTCGTGGGAGCAGTCATGTGGAAGATTGAGGAGGAGGTGCTGGCGGCCCTTCGGACTCAGCCCGGTCCCGGTAACGGTCCACCCGGTCGGTTGTTTGTGCCTGAGTCGGTTCGTCCTGCTGTTCTCAAGTGGTCCCACGCCAGTAAGATGGCTTGTCACCCTGGCGTGGCTCGGACTATGGCGTTTCTTCGCAGACGTTTTTGGTGGCCTGCCATGGCCGAGGATACTCGGGGTTTTGTTGCTGCCTGTCCAGTGTGTGCGCAGAATAAGAGTACCAATCGGCCCAGCTCTGGACTACTTCACCCCCTTCCTATTCCCCGGCGTCCATGGTCGCATCTGGCCCTGGACTTCGTCACGGGGTTGCCCGCTTCTGAGGGGAACACGGTCGTTCTGACTATCGTGGACAGATTCAGCAAGTTCGCCCACTTTGTGCCGATTGCCAAGCTTCCCTCTGCCTCGGAGACGTCCGAGATCCTGGTTAGAGGTTTTCAGGGTCCACGGTTTGCCCAGTGATATCGTTTCCGACCGTGGCCCTCAGTTTACCTCTGCTGTCTGGAAGTCCTTCTGTTCGGCCATTGGAGCTACAGTCAGTCTCACATCTGGTTTTCACCCCCCAATCCAATGGTCAGGCGGAGAGAGCCAACCAGAAGATGGAATCCACGCTACGCTGTCTGGTCTCTTCCAACCCCACCTCCTGGGCCTCTCAGTTGCCTTGGGTTGAGTATGCCCACAATACTCTCCCTACATCTGCCACTGGGATGTCTCCCTTCCAGTGCCTGTATGGCTACCAACCTCCCCCTGTTCCCTTCTCAGGAGAAGGAGCTCTCAGTGCCTTCTGTTCAGGCCCACATTCGTCGTTGCCACCGGACCTGGCATCGGGCCAGAAAGGCACTCCTTAGAGGTTCGGACCGGTATCAGCTCCAGGCGAATCGTCGCCGGATCCCCGCTCCCACCTATACCATCGGAGATAGGGTTTGGTTGGCCACACGGGATCTTCCGTTACGGACTGAGTCTAGGAAGTTGTTGCGCGAAGTTCATTGGTCCGTTTGTGGTGGAGAAGGTGATCAATCCAGTGGCAGTTCGACTCAAACTACCGAGGACGCTCAGAGTCCATCCCACCTTTCATGTCTCCTGCCTCAAGCCTGTCCTCCCTCAGTCCTCTGTTGCCTCCTCCGCCTCCCCCCTCCTCCTCCTCGGATGATCGGAGGTGGTCCTGCCTACACGGTGCGGCGCATCATGGATTCCCGACGAGGCGGGGGCCGGGTTTCAGTATCTCGTGGACTGGGAGGGTATGGTCCTGAGGAGAGGAGTTGGATTCCGCGGCGACAGGTCCTAGATCCGGATCTCATCAGGGACTTCTACCGCCTCCATCCTGGCGCTCCGGGGAGTCCGCCCGGTGGCGTTCGGTCGGAGGGGGGTACTGTAACGATCCCGGCGGTCTGAGTCGGGTCCTGTCTGGTGACGAGTGTTTCTGGTCGTAGCTCCTGTTTCCCGAGGGGTTCGGGAACGCTCCGGGAGGCGCGCTTGTTTCCGCACCTGCTTCCCATCAGCAATCGGCACACCTGGGCCTAATCATCACCCTTCTTAGGGTCTGGCCCAACATCCAGTTCCTGCCGGATCGTTAGCCATGAACAGTATGTTTTGCCGGCGTATCAGCCTCAGTACTAGAGTTAGTTTTTGTTGTTTTGTTGCACCCTGTTGACCTGCCTGGTACTTACCTCCGTTTTTGTTCTCCCCACAGTCACTCGTCCGGAACCTCTACCCAACCTCTGCCTGATGGTCGGGCGGCTGCCGAGCCATCATCGGATCAACCACTGGACCCTCTACAACTCCTCCACGCCGCCGCTCTGTTCCCTGGATTATTTCCCTTCACCCTTGGTTCAGTAAATAAACACTCACCTTTTGACACCACTTACCTTGTCCTGGTCTGCTTCTGGGTTCTGGCTTAGTAAACCGTGACAGTAGGTGTGTGCATAATTTTGTCTCAGGCTGCTGCTGCCTTAGGGCAGAGGGTAAACCATTAGGAGCAGAGCTCCCCTATGGGGCTCCGCTCCACTCATAGAACTGGAGTTACACTCCGGTAACTAATCGTTTACTTCTGACCTGCAGAAGAGAGTGAGATTATTTTTGTAATCATCAATGGTAGAACGAGACTAACAGCAAACAATGAAATTATCTTTGATATCTTATCTCTTATAAGATCTACATAATGCTTCAGTAATGTCTTATGAGAAGATATTGATGCACTACAACCATTCATATCATAGGTTCAACAGCGTGTTTAAAAAAAATCACTATCATTGACAAGGTTGCTCTGAAGAGTTCTGAACAGTGATTTATATTAATGTGATTCTGTGTCTTAGGTTTAGTTGAGTTCTTTGTTTGAAGGTAAAAGCAGTGAAGTACACTATTCAATATATAGTGCTCTACATTTAATCAGAGCATGTTTAAGGCCCGTTCAAAAGTAGTGCACTAAATAGGGAATACGGTGCCAGCCAAGGTCAGCCTTGCTCCAAATGTGTTCTCATTAGACAGTCAAAGTGGCTGAGCTACAGGGAGAAACAAACATGGCCAGCAGCTGAGGCTGCTGATGCAAATTCCTGGAGCTGTGATGTAAAACTGTGTGTCACATTGGCCAAGGGAACATTTAGGCAAATTGAGTTGTTGAGAATCTTCTTGTAATGAAAAGCGCTGTATAAATTAATCATATCATTAGTAAATGTTACTTATTTCATTCATGTATTGTTTATTATGATTTTAATGTATTTATGTAGACTGAGAATTCCCTTTTGTAGAAATCAACTGTTGCAGTAGTGAGTCATTGGATTCCATTCCATTTAAATTCAAGAAGCAAATGGAATTTCCAATTCGGATTACTAACTGAATTGACTAAATTGAAAGGGAATCTGCCCCACCCATGATTGACAAAATGTTCTTGCTGATTGGTTGTTGATTTGTCAGTGTTGTGGCTGATTGGTTGTCTGGGTTTCTCACCTCCAGGTTCTGATGGGGTTTGAGGCTCCTGCAGTGGTTTTTATTGACTTGTCAGTTCCGCTGTAGAACTTAGAACACACCTTGAAGAAGAAGCCTGACTTTGGGACCAGAAACTCCATGCCTGATAGTGATCAAACACACCAGAAACAAACCAGCTTCAAATGACATATTACATGTGATTCTACTGTGTGACCTACAGTGAGGGAAAAAGTATTTGATCCCCTGCTGATTTTGTAAGTTTGCCCACTGACAAAGAAATTATCAGTCTATAATTTTAATGTTAGGTTTATTTGAACAGTGAGAGACGGAATAACAACAAAATAATCCAGAAAAACGCATGTCAAAAATGTTATAAATTGATTTGCATTTTAATGAGGGAAATAAGTATTTGACCCCCTCTCAATCAGAAAGATTTCTGGCTCCCAGGTGTCTTTTATACAGGTAACGAGCTGAGATTAGGAGCACACTCTTAAAGGGAGTGCTCCTAATCTCAGTTTGTTACCTGTAAAAACGACACCTGTCCACAGAAGCAATCAATCAATCAGATTCCAAACTCTCCACTATGGCCAAGACCAAAGAGCTCTCCAAGGATGTCAGGGACAAGAATGTAGACCTACACAAGGCTGGAATGGGCTACAAGACCATCGCCAAGCAGCTTGATGAGAAGGTGACAACAGTTGGTGCAATTATTCGCAAATGGAAGAAACACAAAATAACTGTCAATCTCCCTCGGCCTGGGGCTCCATGCAAGATCTCACCTCGTGGAGTTGCAATGATCATGAGAACGGTGAGGAATCAGCCCAGAACTACACGGGAGGATCTTGTCAATGATCTCAAGGCAGCTGGGACCATAGTCACCAAGAAAACAATTGGTAACACACTACGCCTTGAAGGACTGAAATCCTGTAGCGCCCGCAAGGTCCCCCTGCTCAAGAAAGCATATATACAAGGCCGTCTGAAGTTTGCCAATGAACATTTGAATGATTCAGAGGAGAACTGGGTTAAAGTGTTGTGGTCAATTGAGACCAAAATTGAGCTCTTTGGCATCAACTCAACTCGCCGTGTTTGGAGGAGGAGGAATGCTGCCTATGACCCAAGAACACCATCCCCACCGTCAAACATGGAGGTGGGAAACATTATGTTTTGGGGGTGTTTTTCTTCTAAGGGGACAGGACTACTTCACCGCATCAAAAGGGACGATGGACGGGGCCATGTACCATCAAATCTTGGGTGAGATTCTCCTTCCCTCAGCCAGGGCATTGAAAATGGGTTATGGAAGGTATTCCAGCATGACAATGACCCAAAACACACGGCCAAGGCAACAAAGGAGTGGCTCAAGAAGAAGCACATTAAGGTCCTTGAGTGGCCTTGCCAGTCTCCAGACCTTAATCCCATAGAAAATCTGTGGAGGGAGCTGATGGTTTTAGTTGCCAAACATCAGCCTCGAAAACTTAATGACTTGGAGAAGATCTGCAAAGAGGAGTGGGACAAAATCCCTCCTGAGATGTGTGTCAAACCTGGTGGCCAACTACAAAAATGTCTGACCTCTGTGATTGCCAACAAGGGTTTTGCCACCAAGTACTAAGTCATGTTTTGCAGAGGGGTCCAATACTTATTTCCCTCATTAAAATGCAATTCAATTTATAACATTTTTGACATGTGTTTTTCTGGATTTTTGTTATTCTGTCTCTCACTGTTCAAATAAACCTACCATTAAGATAATAGACTGATCATTTCTTTGTCAGTGGGTAAACTTACAAAATCAGCAGGGGATCAAATACTTTTTTCCCTCATTGTAAATTAAAGCAGGGTCTTATGGAAATAGGTGTTTTTTCGGGTCAATCTGCTAGTAGTGGGGTACAAGTTTTCAGTCTTTCATTAACTTTTGAGCAGCAGATGGAGCTGTTGCAAATGCAGTTGGAGATAGCGTGATTGAGAAATGCTAATAGACCAGAAGGACTACCACAGTTTGATGTTTCACGTAATCTTTGTTTGTTGCCTAAATTTGATGAGTCAGATCCAGACACATACTTTGCTGTATTTGAGCGTATTGCGGAAGCTAGAGCTTGGTCAGATTTGGACATGACTGTTGTTGCAATGTGTACTTACAGGTAAAGAATGTGAGGCTTTTGTAGCACTGAGTGTAGCTGACAGTAAAGTGCATGATAAAGTTAAATCAGCAGTTCTGAAGGTCTACAAGCTTGTGCCAGAGGCATATCGTCAACGTTTTCGTTACAGGAAAAAGTTAGATTCACAAACGTATTCTGAGTTTGTTTGTGATTTGACTTCTGCATTTAATCATTGGTGTACAGCTTCTGAAGTTAGTACTTTTGAGGGTCTGTCTAATTTGATTGTGTTAGAACAGTTCAAAAATTCTATGTCTGACCAGGTTGCTACATACATGAATGAACGTAAAGTTAAGTCTCCAAGTGATGCAGCAGTCCTTGCAGATGAGTACAGGCTAACACATAAAAGCCATTTTGAGTCAAACAGTGACATGTACCATAAAAATAACTTTACTTCTAGGAATAGTAGGTCACCTTATATTGGAGTTTCTTTCCAAAGGCCTCAGCAGAAGTTTGGGTCTGGAGGACTTAAAGCACCGATTAATGCTAATACCTGTCGCTACTGTTTAGTTGAAGGACATTGGAAGAAAGATTGTCCTCTACTTAAATTAAAAATGTCAGGTCAAGTTAAACCTGCTGTGATGGCAGCTCCTGTTACAGCCTCTGACCACCAGAGTGAGTTTTTTCAGCCACGAGTTGAGTTTGATTCTCAGTCTTCCCACTGTGATTTTTCAACCTGTATTTCAGATGGTGTAGTGTCCCTGGTAGATGGCAACCAAAATGTTTCAATCAAGATCTTAAGAGACACTGGAGCTTTGGATTCCTTTATTTTGGAATATGTGTTGCCATTCTCTAATGAGTCTGATAGTGTCACATGTGTAATGGTACGTGGGTATGGGTTTATTTCCATTCTCCTCTCCCTTACATTAAGTTACCCTAAAATGTGGTCTGGTAGAGGGTGCTGTAGATGTTGGGGTTTGACCCCAGTTGACAGTAGAGGGAGTACACATGATTTTGGGGAATGACTTGGCGGGTAGTAAGGTGTGGGCAGATGCCAATTAAACATCTTCATGAAGCAACCTTCAGTGTCCCCAGCAAGGGTATCTCCAGATCTCAACTGTGTGTCTCCTAAGGTATTTCCAGTTTATGCTGTTACCCGCGCTGCCTCTCGTAATAAGGTTGAGAGTAAGCCAGAAAGTCTTGAGTTGCCAGTTAAACTCCAGACAGAACAGTTGACTAGTTCTAGAGATTCATTGATAGCTGAGCTAAAGGTTGATACTAACTTGGCTGATCTGTTTGATAAAGTTGTTCCTGATTCAGTGGTGAGGAACAGTGCTCAGTGTTATTTTCTTCTTGATGGGCTGTTGGTCAGGAAATGGGTTCTACACTATGATCAGGTTCTAGGAGAACCAGTCTTTCAAATAGTTGTACCTACTACTCTGCGAAATAAAGTGTTGCAAACTTCACATGGTGATGTGGCAGGTCATATGGGTGTTCGTAAAACATATGATGGCATACTCCATTATTTTTTCTGGCAATTTTTAAAGCGGGATGTAGCTCAGTTTATTAAAACTTGTGATACGTGTCAGCGCACAAGCAAGCCAAACCAGAATGTAAAGCCAACACCTTTGTATCCAATACCAGCCGAAGGGCAACCTTTTGAGCATCTTATTATCGATTGTGTTGGGCCTTTACCACGGTCCAAGTCAGGTCATAGCTACTTATTAACTGTTATGTGTCAGGCAACTTGATATCCGGCAGCTTTTTCCTTGCGTACCATAACTTCAAAATCAGTAGTTAAAGCGTTAACTCAATTTATTTCAACATTTGGGATTCCAAAAATCATCCAGTCAGATCAGGGGTCTAACTTTACCTCCCATTTATTTGCTCAGGTTCCCAAACAGCTTAAAGTTAAACACAGCAAGTCTACTGCGTTCCATGCCCAGAGCCAGGGGAGCTTTGGAACGTTTTCATCAAACTTTTAAATCCTTGCTTCGTGCATATGGTACAGAACTGTCTGCGGATTGGGAGGAGGGGTTACCTTGGCTGTTACTAGCTGCTCGTGAAGTAGTGCAGGAAAGCACAGGGATTAGCCCAAATTACTTAGTGTTTGGTCATAAGGTTCGTGGGCCTTTAGCGGTGCTGCAGGATGGTTGTCTGCCTGAAGAACCACCTCGGAACCTTATTGACTATGTAAATGGTTTTAGGCTGAAGTTGTATAGGGCTGGTGAACTGGCGAAAGAAAACGAATATGTTCTCAACAGAAAATGAAACTAAAATATGACAGACAGGCTGAGCTCCGTGAGTTTAGTCCCGGTGATCATGTACTTGCTCTTTTGCCTCTTGTAAGTTCACCTTTTCAGCAAAATACTGTGGTCCTTTCACTGTGTTGCGCAAAGTGTCAGATTTGAACTATCTTATTGAAACCCCTGGTCATAGGGAGTCCCTCTAAATGATGCCATGTGAACCTGTTAAAATGTTATCACTCCCGTGATCCAAGCAAAGTGGAAGGCACTCCAGCTGTGAGGTCAGCGTTGACTGCTGCTCCAGTCACTACATCTTGTGGCTTTAACTTTGTGGAGGGGGAGAAGAGGAGGTAGTTAGGGTTTCGGATGAGGTCTTACAAGGTTGGTTGGAAAAAGTCCCAGACTTTGCAAAACCTTGGGGTTTTGGTAGATCATTTAGACTCTGAGAAACATGATGAATTGGTAGCTCTTATTAGAAGCTACCCTGTTTTTGTTTTCAGACACTCTATCGAAAACTAAATTAATTGAGCATGACATAGACGCTAGGAGATGCTAAGCCTATTAAACATATTTTATCGTTATCTCAGGAGAAGAGACTGCAGTTGGAAACAGAAGTGCAGTATATGTTGGACAATGGTATTGCGGAGCCATGTTGTTCAAATTGGATTTCACCCTGTCTTCTGGTCAGGAAGTCTGATTCTACTTTCAGACCTTGCACTGATTATAGAAAAGTTAACAATGATATTAAAGCAGACCTTTACCCTCTTCATAGGATAAAGGACTGTATTGATCAAGTTGGGTCAGCAAAGTATGTTAGCAAATTTGATCTCTTAAAGGGATATTGGCAAGTACCCCTTACCAAAAAAGCTTGTGAGATTTCCTCCTTTATAACTCCATCTGGTTTGTTCTCTTATACAGTGATGCCTTTCGGCTTGCGGAAGCTCCAGCCACCTTCCAGAGGCTGATGAATCGGGTGGTCTCAGGTCTGGAAGGGTGTGCCGTGTATTTGGATGACGTGGTCATATACTCAGACTCTTGGGAGGAGCATGTCTGTAGAGTGCAAGCCCTGTTCAAAAGACTGGTGTGAGCCAGGTTGACTATAAATTTGGCGAAGTGTGAGTTTGCTAAAGGTACAGTCACTTACCTAGGCAAGGTTGTGGGTCAGGGTGTTGTCTGTCCCGTGGAAGCCAAGGTTCAGGCTGTGAAGCAGTTCCCACAGCCCTCCACAAAGAAAGAACTGATGCGCTTCCTGGGAATGGCGGGGTACTACCGTGCTTTCTGTAAAACTTTTCGGTAGTAGTGTCCCCGCTGACCAATCTGTTGAAGGCCAAGGCTGAATTGATCTGGTCCACCCTAGTGTCAAGAGGCATTTGATGCAGTTAAGGCTCTTTTGTATTTGGCACCTGTGTTGGCAGCACCACATTTTGGGGAAACCTTTCAAATTTCAGGTAGATGTCAGTCAAATCGTTGCTGGAGCTGTCCTTCTCCAGGAAAATGATGACAATGTTGAGTGTCCAGTCAGTTTCTTTTCCCGGAGTAGCAAAGTATCAGCAAAGCTATTCTGTAATTGAAAAGGAGGCTTTAGGTCTCATTTGGGCTTTACAGCAATCCGAGGTCTATGTTGGTTCTGGTTTAACCCCTGTAACTGTGTTCACTGACCACAACCCACTTCTTTTCTGAAGTCCCTTTAAAATCCAAACCATCCACCCTTTTTGCAACAATTCAACCTTGATATTAGACATATAATTGGTAAGGATAATATCATTGCTGATGCTCCGTTAGCCTAGTTTGTATTTTCTCTCTGCTGACCCCTGCGGGCTGTCTGTGCCTATTTTCTCTTAAATTGCTCCCCCAGGTACCAGGGCTGCTGAGTTTGTGGACGGACAGTCAGCTAGGGGACAAGGGGCTACTGCCAGAAGCCGGGACTGGTATCCCTTTTTTTGTTTTTGGGGGAATTTTGGATTTTGTAAATATGTTGGGCCGTAATTTGGGTTGAGGGTGGGACCCTCATTTTAAGGAGGGGGTGTCACGGCCCCTCTGCAGTGCAGGGGCGGTTCCTCCTGCAGGCAGAGGAGGGTCGTTAGTGATTGGAGTTGGTGTGATTGGAGCCACCTGACTCAGGGTATATAAAACTGCTTCACTAACCTCTCTCTCTATCTCTCCCTGCTCCTCCAGGTACGATCCTGTTTTGTTTGTTCCTTTGTAGGTTTACTTAGTTTCCACTCAGTCATGTTCACACACACACAGATTCATGCATCCATGCACCTTACCTACACCATACATTATGACATTTCCACACCTCATTCCTTTTTATTTGTTTTATTTGTTTTAAATTTAATCGTTTGTGGTTTAAAATAAATAACCTTTTGATTGGCACTGTTTTTCATGTCCCCTCATTTTGCCACAGGCTATGAGCCGGCCTGTGACAATATATATAAAATAGTTTAAGTAAGAGTAGATCTCCTCGGTCCGGGCAGGTGGGTGGTTCGCTTGGGTCATTATGGTTCATTCAGGTTGCTCATCTGGACGATCTGATCAATCTGTTTGATTCGTTTACTCAATTCGTGCATTCAATCATCAAGGTTGTTCATCTGAGGCATTTGTTCAATTGGGTAGCTTCAGCGTGAGCGGCTGTCCATCGGTTTGGGCGATCAGAAAATAAATAAGAAGTCCTGCGAATACCGCTCTAGGTGTGTCGAGGAAGTGAATCGCTTAGAGGGCTGCATAGGTGGACAAAAATCCTGTATAATACCTATTTTCTTGTGTTGAGGAAGTGAATCAGGAAAGGGGCTGAATTTGCAGGTCGTTTAGGAAATCGTATGGCATAGGCAGGCAGAAGTCCTGCGAATACCGCTCTAAACGTGTTGAGGAAGTGAGTAATTTAGAGGGCTTCATAGGTAGGCAAATATTCTGTATGATACCGCTTTCTTGTGTCGAGGAAGTGAATCAGGAAAGGGCTGAATTGGCAGGTTGCTTAGGAAAGCGTATGGAAGTGTAGCACTAAGAGGGTTGCATAGGTAGACAAACATCATGTATAATACCGCTTTTTCTTGTGTGGAGGAAGTGAATCAGGTAAGGGGCTGAATTTGCAGGTCGCTTAGGAAAGCATATGGAAAAGTGTGAATGCATGTGTAATGGAAAATAAAAAATTAAAGTGTGAAAGTTTCTGTCGTTGGTGGGGAAAGGTTTGTGCTCCTCTTCTGGACCGCTGCTTAAGTGTAGCCTTGTAGAGAGGACGCACCCGGTCTCACACTAAGGGAGGAAGAGAGAACGGTGTGTGAATGCCCATTAAAGTACAAGGGGTAGAAACACACATACAGCTAAGTGGTTTGAAGTTAAGAAAAACATGAGCAAAGGTAAGATTCATGAGGTGTTCACACACAAAGAAAAGTGGACATCAGGAAAGATAAGAGAAAAACCGAACATATATTTATGATAACTCGATATTCAGTGCTTGGGCAATAGGAGAATACGCAAAGGTAAGATTCATGAGGTTTTTCCACACAAGAGAAAAGTGGACATCAGGAGATATAAGAAATTACCAAACACACATTTATGATAAATAAGTTCTGGCTAAAATAATCAAAGGCACGAACAGATTAACAATAAGAGAAAAGCTAGTACCAATATAAAAAGCAATTAGGAAAAATAATTTACCAAAATAGGACGAATATTATATTGGGACTGGCATTGGGGAGTATAAATATGAATAAAATGGTGGTAGTAATCCTGAGTGCTAGGTATCCCCTACACAGGGGAGAAATAATAGAAACATCTAGAAAATGCGAACAACAAACCAGGAAGATGGGCACCAAATGGCCAGAAGGAGGAACGTTTGACGTCTCGGTGTGTGAGGAAATGGAAACACTAATAAAAAAATTATGAAACAAAAGACACAGGAAAGAAGAGGAAGGCCAAAGAAAGAGAAAAATAAGTACTCAACATGTTTAAAATAGAAGGAGAAGGACTGCTGAAAAACAAACGAGAAACCAGAAACATGTTGAGAGAAGATGATGAGAAAACAAACAGAAAGAAAGTGGACTGGTCCATGGGACCTCTGACCTCTGCCATACACCGGTGGACAATTTCCACAGGTGTCCGGAGTAGTATCGATAAAAGGAGAAATAGAAATGGAAAAAGAAATAACTCCTTTTACACCTTCCCGAAGGAGAGAAAAGGACCCGAAAAAAGCAGGAGAATCAATCAAAGGGCAGAAATAATTCCAAACAGATTGGACTGCTATGGAGGGTTAAGGGAGGCTTTAGAAAAAATGAAGATGACAACAGAAGACGATGTGGAATCTCCGGATGAAGATATGACAACTATCGAAGCAACAAACGAACTAATAGGAAGAGAAATAGACAAAATGACAAGGAAATTTATAAAAAAGGAAGAAAGGGAGAAAGAACAGAACTGGGTTAGATAACAGACTGACAGGGAACTAGAGGAGGAGGAAGAAGAGCAGCGGCTGAAATATGGGAGTGAGCCTGCAACCAAGAAGTAAAAGAGGAAAGAGTGCTGAATAGGAAAACACTGAACAAATATGAGGGGCAATATCCAATCTTAATAAAAGGTACCCAGACACATTATGTTCCATGGGGATCGCAGGACCTGGAGGGATTGGTTTCCCGCCTGCCAGATTTGCATGATGGGAAAGGAAAATGGATAAGAACCTTTGAGGGCAAACCATGGGGAAACTGCTGGCTGTGGTGGATCTGAAGGCACTGTTGGCAAGGGTGGTAGGAAAGGCAGAAATGGAGGATGTACTGAGGAACAGTGACCTGGGGAGAGAAGTGAGTGACCCGCCATGAGAGGCGGGATGGACTTTGACTCACACCGCCTTGAAGTCTGGCGAGCACTGAGACAAGAATATCCAGCGAGAATTGATCCCAAGTCACTAAAAAGGGGGGAACACTGGGGGAAACTGAGAATCCAGTTGCCTACCTACACGAACAGATGAAACGATGGAGACTGGAAACAGAACGAGACCCAGAAGGGGACCCACTGATGACAACTCTGTTCCGAAACTCAGTGATAGAGGCCATGCCCCAGCCAGTGAAAAGCAGGCTGGTGGATTTGGTAGGACTAACCTCAAAGTCACACAAAGAATTCTGTGACTATGTGATACATGCAGTAGAAAAACACAGAAAGGATGAACAGAGACTCACAGAACAGGCGTGAGACATTCAAAGAAAGCTGACTCAACTCCAACTGGAAGAACTGACAAGCAGAGGGAAGAAGAAAATTCAGGCTCCAGTAACCTATGGCTGAGACAGGAATGGTGGCTGCAGTCTCCTCCGGAGGGCCACAACTGCTTCCCACGCCACAGGCCCAAGTGCAACCCACAGTACCATTAGTGAATGTGTATGCACAACAACCCCAGCAATGGAATAATAACAATAGACAACAAAAAACTCTGCAAAACAATCAAAAAGGAGAAAACCGGGGCCCACAAGAGCCACCTGGAACCTGCTGGGGATGCCAACAGCCAGGGCATACCAGATGAAACTGCCCCACAAACCCCTGGCAACAACAAGGAACAGAAACCAAAGTAATTGGAAACAAACTGGTGGCTGGCAACAAAATCAGAAACAATTCCAAGGTCATGTGAACCCATGGGCAACAGTAGATATATCTACAGGCAACAGTAGATGAGGCATTAAAAAGATGTGAGGCACAGAACAATATATGAAAAGGAAAAACACGCCAATACGTCACATACCAGTCCCAGAGGGACCATTCCAACTCCTAGTCATGGACTGTGGGATAAGATCACAAAGAGAATACATGGAACCCTCAAGGCTAAATGGAATCAAATCTGTACCAGCTCAATTGGGTGGATGCAAACTAACAGAAATACGCATCTAACCCCGCGTGAAATGCTTACAGGTCGACCCATGCCAGTGCCAGTTCTGAGAGGGCCCTAAAAAGGACACTCATTGGAACAATTCGAGATGGAACTTAAAGCATACGTAAGACAACTAACTGCTATACATATAGTGATCTATCTACAGGAAAAAAGGTGACAACAGGAACCTAGACCAGAAGAGCCAGGAACGGTGATCCCAGGAGACCAAGTCTACATCCGAGTGTTCTGCAGAAAGTGGAATGAGCTCAAGAGAGAAACCCCATACACGGTGATCCAAGCAATGCCCACGTCGATACAGGTGGAAGGAAGTACAACGTGGTACCATCTGAATCACTGTACCAGGGTCTCGAAGGGAACCGGCCTGCCACCGGCGAGCAATGAGGAAGCTGAGGATGTCGAGGCACCAGGCGGAGTCCAAGAAGAAGAAGAAGCAAGTACGAGCCTCAGCACCAACATCGAAGGTCAGCAGGCACTCCCTCCTGAAAATCTGGAGAGTCAGGAGATGGGGCCTGATGATGTGGGGAATACTGCTAATCAGATACCTGCTATGGCAGATGCCTGAAGCTCAGGCAATAACCCAGGCAATGGAGGGACAACAGGAGATGGAGGGGAGAATTACTTTCCTGCCATTGAAGAAAGTGACTCCCCTGCCATTGAGGAAGGTGACTTCCCAAAGATTTGACTTCTCTGCCCTCTTATTGTCCCCCTCAACTGAAGAGCTATGGAATGGCTCTAATTCTAATAGCAGTTAACCTAGGAAAGATGGTAGTGAGTCTGCCCATAACTATACCATTTTTTAGACATAGCCTTACTGAACCAGGAAGAGTATCTGCTGTGAACAGACAACAAATATTATACACAGGCTGGCCTAGACTAGGCAGATGTCAGATAGAAGGATATGCACTAGTTTAAAATAAAATGTCAAAAAATTCATTGTGTAAAAGTTAAGCCAAATATAAATACAAATGGAAAACTTGTAGGGAATAGATATGCAAAAATAATGGATATAACACAAGCCAAACATCTTATGATCTCACCAGTACTTAAGGAATTGGCCCCTGAAGCTAGAATAAAAAATTGAATAAAAAAGCAGGTACCATTGGAAACAGCTCAAACTAGTATTTTTATTCCAGCCCAAGAAATGACAGCTACAGAAACTAAAAAAGATCCTTTCCAATACGGAGGATCAAACCTCTGCCAGAATTATCACTCTGTGGCTGGGCTAATAATCAAACAATAGGAGAAGCAATGTGGGATGAATATGGCTGTAAAATAGAATCTGACAAGGGAAACATTACTTGGGAAATTACCTTAGAGGAATTGACACAAGAGAATGGTGCAAAATATGTTTTGGATATAGTCAGCACTAAATGATCAGAAGGGAACAATATAACAGCAATTGATATTACTAATATTCCCACGTATCAATCTAGACAGGAAGGAGAGATAGGGACAACTAATGCAACTATGGCAATCACCCAAGGACCGTCAATTGTTGTAACAACTATACCAATAATGACAGAACTAGAAACAACAAAATCAACTGGGTTCTTTCAAAATGTATGGGAGTCTTTGACTAATTGGAGGAATCAGGAAAAAACTATCTAGCTCAGCCCCAGTAGCAATACCGGAAACAATAAAAGCACCAACAAAACTAAATAGAATATGGGAAGGAGCATTACAAAATGATTGGTACAGATGGGCACAGTATTCAGCTAAAGTAATTAATAAGAAAACAAATTGTCTAGTATCGCCCCCTCCCCATTAAAGGAACTGATAGTAATACCAAGTCCACATAGCCACAGGGACATTGTTGACTTAAAACGAAAATTCTGTCACCTCAAAAGATGCCCTGCAGAATGCGTATCTTTCTTAGGGGAAGTCCTGACCACCACAAATACTATAATCAAGCAGGATGGGAGGAGTGGTGTAAAAAATGTGATGTCAGAATAGAACCAAGAAAAATGAAAACACTAGAGAAATATCTAATAGATTATGAGCAGAAGTATGAATGCTACAACAAAACAAACGGGGAACATGATTTGGGAAAATGTAAGGGAAAGTGTGAGACCACATGGCATTTAGATAACGATATCTCTTGGAACGCAGACACCCCTCGAAGAGCAACCTATCAGGTGGCAGGGTCAAGCATTGGAGTTACAGCTACCGATGGGGGCCCTGGTGATCCCGGGGAATGCGAGAAGCAGGCACTATCACTCCCACTAATCTCTCCTTATGAGGAGCAATCGGTGGCAGTGGCAGACTTCTTCTGGATATGTGGAGAACAAAGAATTAGAGCCACTTTGCCTAAGAAATGGATGGGAATATGTGCTTCAGGAAGTAGTTATATCAGAGTGGGAGTTAGTAAAGACAACCAATCAGGACACACACAATAATAATAAAAGGGTATAAAGAGCGTATGAACAGGACCCCAATGTATATTTAGATGCAATAGGTCAGCCTAGAGGAATTCAAAATGAATATAAGGCAAGGGATGAAATTAAAGAAGGATTTTAATCAATATTGGTCTGGATATCACCCAACAAAATCTAGAATGGATCAATTATATTTACTATGATCAACAGAGGTTTATTATTTACACAGACTCTGCGTTAACAGCTCTGGGAGAGCAAGTACAGGCTACAAGTAGAATGACATGGCAGAATAGGCAGGCTTTAAACTGTCTGTTGGCAGAAAAAGGTGGAATTTGTGTTATGTTTGGGGATGAATGTTGTACCTTCATTCCCAATAATACTGCCCCGGATGGTTCATTCACTGAAGCAATGAATAAGCTCAAAGGACTACGAAAAGAAGTTAAGGACAATGCTGGGCATGACGCTCACACTTGGGATTGGAAGGACGTAACTTTGGGAAAGTGGGGAGAAATGTCTACAAAACTGGCGATCATGATAGACATAGCACTTGTAGTCATGGGAATGGTCTTTTGTTGTGTACTGCCTTTGTTGAAATCACGTTTGATCCAAACCACAGTAAAGCAAACGACTGTACAGACAATTGTTAATAAGTCAACCAAAGAAATACACCCTGTTCAGGGAGCTCCAGGACAGTATGTTAATGAATATGGAAAGCCCTGTAATATTAAAGGAGGACCAATGGACTGCCCCTTTGGGAATCCTGGATGTCCGTATGGTGTTGTCCCTCGGGGTGGATGGGCCTGTCATGGTTACAAAGATCAACAGCAACAATTGAAGGTTAGCTTAGAGGGAAACCTTCCGGACTTGTATCCAGTACCTGACTGGGCTCCTCGTCCTCATCGTGATGTGTAAGACAATGAGGAAGATACATTGGTCTGAATATAAATTCTTATAAAATGTAACCACAGATGGCAAGGCTAAGAATAAGTTTATGCACATGCTTACACTCATTTTATATTAACTTTGTTTTATTCGTTGGGACTTAGAAAGTCCCAAAGGGGGAATACATGGATGATTTTCTAGTACATATGTTATGAAATGATAAGGGAAAAACAGAATAAACATGATTGACACTTGGTACTCCAGATGCATGCCTGGATAGTGAATATAGTCAATACAGAGTGTGGTTGTTCTTTATTTTTGAGAGAATGTCCGGGTCACGCCACCAATATAATGAGATAAGAGACAGAGGCCCTACCTAGAGAAACAAACGTAGCCCTCGTAAGTAAACAACGTGTGATACTGAAAGATGTTAATCATTCACATAGAGAGGAGTAACTATGTATGTTGTATAAGCATGACTATGCATTTGTGTCTGTATAAAAGGAGAGCTTCGAGTCAGGGCAATGTGTTGCTCCATGGAATAGCTCGGCTTTGTTGCGTTATAATAAAGTATATTCTGAATTCACAAGCTCCGGTTTTTTGAAAGATACTTTTATTTTTATTAATTTTTAATTTCACCTTTATTTAACCAGGTAAGACAGTTGAGAACAAGTTCTCATTTACAACTGCGACCTGGCCAAGATAAAGCAAAGCAGTGCGATAAAAAACAACAACAACAACACAGATGGCAAGGTACTGGGTACATATGGGATAAACAAAACCTACAGTTACAAACACAATAGAAAATTCATATACACTGTGTGCAAGTGTAGTAAGTTATGGAGGTAAGGCAATAAATAGGTGCAAAATAATAGTGCAAAATATTTACAATTTAGTATTAACACTGGCATGATAGATGTGCAGAAGATGATGTGCAAATAGAGATACTGGGGTGCAAAGGAGCAAAATAAATAACAATATGGGGATGAGGTAGTTATGTGGGCTAATTGCAGATGGGCTGTGTACAGGTGCAATAATCGGTAAATTGCTCTGACAACAGATGCTTAAAGTTAGTGAGGGAGATACGAGTCTCCAGCTTCAGAGATGTTTGCAGTTCGTTCCAGTCATTAGCAGCAGAGAACTGGAAGAAATGGCGGCAAAAAGGAGGTGTTGGCTTTGGGGATGACCAGTGACATACCTGCTGGAGCGCATACTACAGGTGGGTGTTGCTATGGTGACCAATGAGCTAAGATAAGGCAGGGATTTGCCTAGCAGTGATTTATAGATGACCTGAAGCCAGTGGGAATGGCGACGAATATGTAGTGAGGGTGAGCCAACGAGAGCGTATATGTCACAATGGTGGGTAGTATATGGGCGTTGGTGACAAAACGCATGGCACTGTGACAGACTACATCCAATTTGCTGAGTAGAGTGTTGGAGGATATTTTATAAATGATATCGCTGAGGTCAAGGATCGGTAGGATAGTCAGTTTTACAAGGGCATGTTTGGCAGCATGAGTGAAGGAGGCTTTTTTTGCGAAATAGGAAGCCGATTCTAGATTTAACTTTGGATTGGAGATGCTTAATGTGAGTCTGGAAGGAGAGTTTACGGTCCAACCAGACACCTAGGTATTTGTAGTTGACCACAATTTCTAAGTCAGACCCGCGAGAGTAGTAATTCTAGTCGGGCAGGCAGGTGCAAGCAGCGTTCGATTGAAGAGCATGCATTTAGTTTTACTAGCGTTTAAGTGCAGTTGGAGGCTACGGAACGAGTGTTGTATGGCATTGAAGCTCATTTGGAGGTTTGTTAACACAGTGTCCAATGAAGGGCAAAATGTATACAAAATGGTGTCGTCTGCGTAGATGTGGATCTGAGAGTCACCAGCAGCAAGAGCGACATTATTGATATACACAGAGAATAGAGTCGGCCCGAGAATTGAACCTTTTGGCACCCCCATAGAGACTGCCAGATGTCCAGACAACAAAGCCCTCCGATTTGACACATTGAACTCTATCTGAGAAGTAGTTGGTGAACCAGGCGAGGCAGTGATTTGAGAACCAAGGCTATTTAGTCTGCCAATTGGATGATCAACAGAGTCGAATGCCTTGGCCAGGTCGATGAAGATGGCTGCACAGTACTGTCTATTATCGATCGCGGTTATAATTTCGTTTAGGACCTTGAGCGTGGCTGAAGTGCACCCATGACCAGCTCGAAAACCGAGTTGCATAGCGGAGAAGGTACGGTGGGATTCTAAATGGTTCGGGTGATCTGTTTGTTAACTTGGCTTTCAAAACCTTTTGAAAGGAAGGGCAGGATGGATATAGGTCTGTAACAGTTTGGATTTAGAGTGTCACCCCCTTTGAAGAGGGGGATGACCGCGGCAGCTTTACAATGTCTGGGGATCTCAGATGATACGAAAGAGAGGTTGAACAGGCCATTAATAGGGGTTGCAACAATTTTGGCGGCTAATTTTAGAAAGAAAGGGTCCAGATTGTCTAGCCCAGCTAATTTGTAGCGGTCCAGATTTTGCAGCTCTTTCAGAACATCAGCTATCTGAATTTGGTTGAAGGAGAAGCATGGGATGCATGGGCAGAGTTGCAGCGGAGGGGACAGAGCTGGTGGCCGGTTAGGGGTAGCCAGGTGGAAATCATGGCCAGCCGTAGCAAAATGCTTCTTGAAATTCTCGATTATCATAGATTTATTGAAGGTGACAGTGTTTCCTAGCCTCAGTGCAGTGGCAGCTGGGAGGAGGTGCTCTTATTCTTCGAGGACTTTACAGTGTCCCAAAACTTTTTGGAGTTAGTGCTAGAGGATGCAAATTTCTGTTTGAAAAATATATCCATTGCTTTCCTAACTGATTGTGTATATTGGTTCCTGACTTCCATGAAAAGTTGCATATTGCGGGGGGCTGTTCGATGCTAATGCAGTACGCCACAGGATGTTTTTTGTGCTGGTCAAGGGCAGTCAACTCTGGGGTGAACCAGGGGCTTTATCTGTTCTTTGTTCTGAATTTTTGAATGGGGCATGCTTATTTAAGATGGAGAGGAAAGTACTTTTAAAGAACAACCAAGCATCCTCTACTGACAGAATGAGGTCAATATCCATCCAGGATACCCGGGCCAGGTCAATTAGAAAGGCCTGCTCACTGAAGTGTTTTAGGGAGCGTTTGACAGTGATGAGTGGCAGGTAGCTTAGTGGGTAAGAGCGTTGTGCCAGTAACCGAAAGGTCGCTGGTTCTAATCCCTGAGCCGACTAGGTGAAAAATCTGTCGATGTGCCCTTAAGCAAGGCACTTAACCCTAATTGCTCTGGATAAGAGCGTCTGCTAAATGACTAAAATGTAAAATGTAATGAGTGGTGGTTGTTTTACCGTGGACCCATTACGGACGCATACAATGAGGCAGTGATCACTGAGATCCTGGTTGAACACAGCGGAGGTGTATTTAGAGAGTAAATTAGTCAGGATGATACAGTGGGGAAAAAATGTATTTAGTCAGCCACCAATTGTGCAAGTTCTCCCACTTAAAAAAATTTGAGAGGCCTGTAATTTTCATCATAGGTACACGTCAACTATGACAGACAAAATAAGATTTGTTTTTCTCCAGAAAATCACATTGTAGGATTTTTTATGAATTTATTTGCAAATTATGGTGGAAAATAAGTATTTGGTCAAAAACAAAAGTGTCTCAATACTTTTTATATACCCTTTGTTGGTAATGACACAGGTTAAACGTTTTCTGTAAGGCTTCACAAGGTTTTCACACACTGTTGCTGGTATTTTGGCCCATTCCTCCATGCAGATCTCCTCTAGAGCAGTGATGTTTTGGGGCTGTCACTGGGCAACACAGACTTTTAACTCCCTACAAAGATTTTCTATGGGGTTGAGATCTGGAGACTGGCTAGGCCACTCCAGGGACCTTGAAATGCTTCTTAAGAAGCCATTCCTTCGTTGCCCGGGCAGTGTGTTTGGGATCATTGTCATGCTGAAAGACCCAGCCACGTTTCCTCTTCAATGCCCTTGCTGATGGAAAGAGGTTTTGACTCAAAATCTCACGATACATGGCCCCATTCATTTCTTTCCTTTACACGGATCAGTCGTCCTGGTCCCTTTGCAGAAAAACAGCCCCAAAGCATGATGTTTCCACCCCCATGCTTCACAGTAGGTATGGTGTTCTTTGGATGCAACTCAGCATTCTTTGTCCTCCAAACACGACGAGTTGAGTTTTTACCAAAAAGTTATATTTTTGTTTCATCTGACCATATGACATTCTCCCAATCCTCTTCTGGATCATCCAAATGCACTCTAGCAAACTTCAGACGGGCCTGGACATGTACTGGCTTAAGCAGGGGGACACGTCTGGCACTGCAGGATTTGAGTCTCTGGCGGCGTAGTGTGTTACTGATGGTAGGCTTTGTTACTTTGGTCCCAGCTCTCTGCAGGTCATTCACTAGGTCCCCCTGTGTGTTTCTGGGATTTTTGCTCACCGTTCTTGTGATCATTTTGACCCTACGGGGTGAGATCTTACGTGGAGCCCCAGATCGATGGAGATTATCATGGTCTTGTATGTCTTCCATTTCCTAATAATTGCTCCTTCAGTTGGATTTCTTCAAACCAAGCTGCTTACCTATTGCAGATTCAGTCTTCCCATCCTGGTGCAGGTCTACAATTTTGTTTCTGGTGTCCTTTGACAGCTCTTTGGTCTTGGCCATAGTGGAGTTTGGAGTGTGACTGAGGTTGTGGACAGGTGTTTATACTTATAACAAGTTCAAACAGGTGCTATTAATACAGGTAACGAGTGGAGGACAGAGGAGCCTCTTAAAGAAGAAGTTACATGTCTGTGAGAGCCAGAGATCTTGCTTGTTTGTAGGTGACCAAATAATTATTTTCCACCATAATTTGCAAATAAATTCATAAAAAATCCTACAATGTGATTTTCTGGATTTTTTTCTCTCAATTTTCTGTCATAGTTGACGTGTACCTATAATGAAAATTACAGGCCTCTCTCAACTTTTTAAGTGGGAGAACTTGCACAAATGGTGGCTGACTAAATACTTTTTCCCCCCAATGTATCTTTGAGGGGTGCCCATGTTTACGGATTTAGGGTTGTACCTGGTAGGTTCCTTGATCATTTGTCTAAGATTGAGGGCATCTAGTTTAGATTGTAGGACGGCCGGGGTGTTAAGCATATCCTAGTTTAGGTCACCAAGCAATACGAACTCTGAGGATAGATGGGGGGCAATCAATTCACATATGGTGTCCAGACTTATTTTTGGAAAGGTGGATTTTTAGAAGTAGAAGCTCAAACTGCTTGGGCACAGACCTAGATAGTATGATCTCTACAGTAGATTGCAACTCCGCCCCTTGCAGTTCTATCTAGATGGAAAATGTTGTAGTTGGGGATGGACATTTCAGAGTTTTTGGTGGTCTTCCTATGCCAGGATTCAGACACTGCTAGTAAATCAGGGTTAGCGGAGTGTGCTAATGCAGTGAAAAATTCAAACTTAGGGAGGCTTCTGATGTTGACATGCAAAAAAACAAGGCTTTTACGGTTACATGATTCAACAAATGATAGCGCCTGGGGAGTAGGAGTGATACTGGGGGCTACAGGGCCTGGGTTAACCTCTACATCACCAGAGGAACAGAGGAGGACTACAATAAGGATACGGCTAAAGGCTATAAGAACTGGTTTTCTAGTGTGTTGGGTACAGAGAATAAAAGGGGCAGATTTCCGGGCGATGTTGAATAGATTCAGGGCATTATGTACAGACAAGGATATGGAAGGATATGAGTACAGTGGAGGTAAACTTAAGCGTTGGGTAACAATGAAAGAGAGCGCGTCACTGGAGGCACTGATTGAGCCGGTCTCTCCGTGTATGTGGGGGTGGGACAAAGGAGCTATCTGAGGCTGGGGGCTCTACAGTGAAATTGTATAATAACAACTAAGTGGAACAGCAATAGGCAAGGCATATTGACATGGGAGAGAGGCATAAAGCAATCACAGGTGTTATTCGAGAGAGCTAAGACAAAAACTGGTAATGGCGATGAAAGTTTGGGCTGAGGCTAAACAGGACAGATAAACATGATGGGGGTACCGTGTAAAGGAACAGTCTGTGCAGTTGAGTGATCATAAGGTCCAGTGAACAGCAATAGGTGAGTCCGAGAGCAGTTCGAATTGGTGCTACAGCACAGGCGAGTATATTTACTGAGATCAAGTGACAGATCATGTGACACTTAAATAAAGTCCACCTGTGTGCAATCTAACTAATTATGTTACTTCTGAAGGTAATTGGTTGCACCAGAACTTATTTAGGGGCTTCATAGAAAAGGGGTGAATAGATATGCACGCACCACTTTTCCGTTAATCATTTTTTAGATTTATTTTAGTATTTTTTCCCATTTCACGTCACCAATTTGGACTATTTAGTGTATGTCCCTTACATGAAATCCAAATAAAAATCCATTTAAATTAAAGGTTGTAATGCAACAAAATAGGAAAAATAGCAAGTGGGATGAATACTTTTGCAAGGCACTGTATACTGTAGCTATGCCTACATGGAACTCTATTCCAATTCACGTATCTGATACTAGCAGTAAAGTCAGTTTTAAAAAAAACTGATAAAAATATACCTTATGGAAGAGCGAGGACTGTGAAAAGACACACGTATAAGTGAAAATTTATGAAATGTCATGTCAGATTTTTTATTGTATAAAACTGCCTTAATGTTGCTGGACCCCATGAAGAGTATCTGCTGCCTTTGTCAGCAACTAATGGGGATTCGTAATAAATACAAATACAAACAGAAGAATACATATGTAGTTCAGAAAAACACAAAGTAAACATGTAATATACACACTTTAAAAACCTTGTACAATGTGGGTATTATCTCCCCATTTCACTATTAAATAAAGATATGAAAGTAATCTATAGTTATATTTCTAGAAATAACATTTAAAAGGTATTCGTCCACTTTAGTGGGAAGGGATTGAAATATCCATATTTTTCCACACACATCATCACAGATATAAAACGAATATGTTATCAAACATTGTATGTCAGCTACAAACGGGTTGTAATTAGTAGAAATGTAAATGTCTATATTTTATATACAATATGTAATTCATTTCACCTTTATTTAAGCAGGAGTCATGCTGAGACCACAGACTCTTTTACAGAGGAGCCCTGCATGAACACATCAACAAATACACTATGCATATCTACAGTATATAAACATCAATTAAACAATTCACCCCTAGAATCAGGTGGTAGACCTACTGGACTACATAAAGCCTATTATCTAGCCTGTATTATCTCTTCAAGAGCTCTGATACAGGGAAGTTTCCCCAGCCCTGTGGAGGTAGAGGAGGGGCTGCACCAAACCAGTAATCACACTGATGGTCATACAAATGTTATAGGCTATCAAAAACTCTCTTACAGTCAAATAACCTTTTAAAGGTGTAAATACCTCATAAGGAAGATAATTCACCAACATCGCCACCGTGATAATCAAAATGATCCTGAAGGCCTTCATTTTCATGTTATTTGTCCCCTCCCTCTCCCCTTCCCCTGGCCCTGGACGTTTCAGATCCCTGAGAACTGAGAGGCAGCAGAATAGCTTAAACAAAAACAACATCAGAAACTCACCCCAGTAAACATACAGTACAACAGATCTTTCATTCATCAGCATAAAGAACAGACAGGACCCAAGTACCATCAGCCAGACAACTCCACAACACCCCACCCTGTATCTCAGGGGTTTGTACTTCAGGTAGTCTACAGGGTGGACCACCGCCAGGTAGCGCTCTACACAGATACAGCTTTGAAACAGGGGACAACCGGTGAAGAGAAAACCATACGAAAATAACAGGATATAATAGACAGCGATTGAGGGGTCGTGGAGCCGGACAAAATACAAGATATTAGACAGGCAGAAGAAGACTTCAGACACGGCCAGGTTGAGAAAGAAGATCTCTGAGGCCATCGTCCCTCCAACTCCGGTCAGTATCAGCCACAGGACGTAGACGTTGGTGGGGAGACCCATGATGATGTTGATTGCAAGGGAAGCACTGCTGATTGATTTGATTTCGGAAAAAAATACATTCAATGGATCTTTATGAAGGGAAGTGTTGGCAGCTGGAGTTGAAGTATTCATATTTTCACCTGGTGTAGTTATGATGTGTGATGGAAGCTGAGAGAGAGAGAGAGAGAGAGAGAGAGAGAGAGAGAAGACACTTTTTGACTGTCTTTCTTTAATGATAAATCCTAATTTCATTAAAACCTCACCCCCTAAAATAAAAAATACAAATTGCCAATATCACCTGTACTATATACTCACCTTTCCCTATACCCCCACGATACAAAAACAACACCACACATCACAATAACCCAAACCTCACCACTTCTACAACCGTATATCCAGACCATCATCCCCAGCTATACAGACAGCCCCCCAACACACCATATCTCTTGAAACATCTCCACACTTTTATCATTTTATAGAACTGAAATTCCACCCTAAGGCGCACAGAGACCATCCCATTAAATAATAGTAAAGGGTCTGTTATCCCTCCACCTTTAACCCTGTTCCTCCTTGTTATCCAAATAGCCAACTTTGACTGAGCATACAGAAAATTCAACAACACACATTAAGCCTTTTCCTTATTTGAATACCTGTACACCATTATAAACATCCCGACAGTAAACTCCACTCCCAACCTCTCACACAGACATTCCAACAGAGACATTAATAGCATTAACCTGGCGCACACAGAAAACACATGAATCACAGTTTCACTCATGACACAGCCCGTGCCAACCAGCTGTTATTGGCCAGGGCTCCATGTAAAACCCCTCCACTGGAGGTCCCTGACCTCTTTGGTACTGGGAGTTTGTAGAGCCCCCCCTCCATCTAAAACCCACCATACTCTCCGCCCCACATACTCCCTGGCACTGATGTGCCTTCACTCCTGTTAGGCTTCTGATGTTCTTTACCTTAATACAGAGGTTGTAGAGGGCTTTACCTCCTACCCCTTCAAACTCCCCCAGGCTCGGAGTGTTAAAATCTAACAAGTCCTCCAGACCCCCTTGCCAGTCCCCAGTCTCTGCCATCACGTGCAGTGGTGAAAACATTGGTGGCCCCTCCCCCTTTGGCCGCTCAAACACCCCCTTTACTGGCTCAAACAGTGCCTCCTGGACTTCCCCCAGGAATCTCTCCAGCAGCCTAAGAGATGTTAGTCCTGTTTGTTGTACTAGTACTTCTGGGGTTTTCCACCCCTCCTCTCCCAGCAGTCGCAGGTCACCCAGCCTTAGTAATCCCGCTGCCATCATTCGCCTTTTCAGGGTGGCCGACTGAACAGATCTCAAAAGGATGGCTGGGTTATGGAAGATAGGCTCCTCCCACACCCACAGCCCAGGCTCCACACCCCCTTCTCGTGTGGTCTTAGTAGCTGCCAGGCTCTCAGCACCACAGAGTAAAAATCAGAGAGACCTGCTGTACTCAGCCCCTCAAGCCTCATGAGCAATAGCTGCCGGCCCAACCCTAATCTGCCAGCTCTCCTCAGCAGTGCGCATGCTGGCTCTCTCCATCCGACATCAGTATGGTACAGCAGTCTCTATGCCGCCTTTAGTCGGAATGCAGCCACCCTGCTTTCCATTCCACCAGGCGCTGTCCTCCTTCATTTACGGACATATACAACACTGCCGCCCTCAGCCAGTGATGGCCTGACCAGAAAAAATCCACCAGCTTGCATTGCAGGTCTGCGAGCAGACCGGCGGGGGGGGTTGAGGACAGCCAGTTCATGCCACAGGGAAGATGCCACCAGGTTGTTGATTATCAGCACCCTCCCTCTATATGACACTTGGGACAGGAGCCACCTCCACCTGGCCAGTCTTGATACCACTGCCTGTGACAGCCCCTCCCAGTTCCTCCTGACCCACCTCTCAGAGCCCAGGTACACCCCCAACATTTTAATCCCTTCAAAACCCCACTGCAAACCCCCTGGAAGCAGAGGAGGGGCCCTATCCCCCCATGCCCCACATAACAGAGCTTTGCTCTTGCCCAAGTTTAATTTAGCAACGAAGCTCCCTTGTACACCTTCAGACTATTCTCTAGTGCCTGCATATCCTGACCATCCCTGACCATCACAGAAACGTAATCTGCATACGCTGACACTGCCATGCCTGTCCAGCACACTCCCTGCAGTCTCCTGCATAGCAGGCCCAAAAAAGGCTAAATGGCTAGTGTATATAACTGCCCTGATAGAGGGCATCCTTTTCTAATGCCCCGCCTTACACAGACTGGCCTACTGAGCCCCCCTCCCACCTTAACCATACATGATGCCCCATCATACAACATCTTCACATAGGCCAAAAACCATTCCCCAAACCCAAACATCACATTAAACAGATACTCATGGTCCACGCTATCAAAAGCATTCTCTTGATCTAAAGAGACCAGACCAAAGTTCACATTAGAACCTCTTGATAAGTCCAACATGTCCCTGATTAAGAACAAGTTGTCGGTGATTGAGCGTCCTGGTACACAATATGTCTGGTCCTTGTGTACTATAGAGGTCAGATGGGACTTCATTCTGTTAGCCAGGACCTTGGCAAATATCTTGTAGTTCACACAGACAAATGCCACAGGCCTCCAGTTCTTAAGTTCACACAAGTCCCCTTTTTTGGGCAGGAGAGTCAGAGCCACCCTCCGGCAACTCATTGGCAACTCTCCTACCCCGACGCACTCACGCAACATGCAAAAGAAGTCCAGTCCAGGGGAATGTCCATTTCATCCCTTTGTACCAGAGAGAGCATAGGGAGTTTGGCGAAAACAAAACCAGAGCACACATAGGATCACACAGATCTGCCCTATACAACTCTGTATAAAACTCCACAGTCCGCTCCCACATCTCCCCCACCACAGAGGTCACCCGGCCATCCGAAAGCCGAAGACAATGCATACCCTTGGCTTCACCGCTGTGTCTTTCCAAACCAAAGAAGGAGGAGCTGGGAGCATCCATCTCCTTGAGCATGGAGAACCTAGCTCTTACAAGTGCTCCCTTTGCTTTGACCTGGAAAAAACTGACCAGGTCCCTACGTAGTTCAGCTAAATTAGCCTGGAGGCCTACATTGCCTTGCCCCACCAGCTCTACCTCCATCTCACTACTACTACACTCGAGTTCCCCCAATACTCTCCTAGCCACTGAGGATGAGAGAGCTATATACTGTTGGCAGAAAAGCCGAATTTGGACTTCTCCCACATCCCACCATTGACTCAGAGCCTCATACTCCTCTCTTCGCTGTCCCCACCTTTCCCAAAAAGTCTGGAAACCTGAGCAAAAAGTGGCATCTTGTAAGAGCTTTACATTAAACTTCCAATAGGATGCCTGCCGAGGCCCTGGTGAAATAGACAGTTGAGCCATGGTTATGTGATGATACGAAAAACCTACCGGGAGAAGAGTAGCGCCCAGCAGCCTATTGCTCTGATTCCTAGACATGTACAATCGATCAAGCCGGGCTGCACTCACCCTAGCCCCAAAGACCTTCACCCATGTACACTGTCTTGTGTTGGGATGTCTAGTTCTCCAAACATCCACTAGGTCAAACGGATTAATAATGTCCCTTAACACCCCCACTGAACCAGAATGAGGCTCCTCCCCATTTCTGTCCTTCGTAAAATCCGTTGTACAGTTCCAGTCCCCGCCGACCACCAGCATCTCCTCAGGCGATATCTGTGATAGTTCCTGTCTAAGACACCCAAATAGAAGCCCCCTCTCTCTCCCTGTGTTAGGCGCATACATATTTATAAAGACAAATCCCCTGTTGTTAATTTCTGCTTTTACTACAAGCAGTCTACCGGTACACACCTCTTTTGAGGAGCCCATTTTTACAGACAGACCCGGTACAAAAAGGACTGCCACCCCTGCACTAACATTTGTCCCATGGCTCAGCACACTTGCCCCTTTCCACCAGAGCCCCCAATCAACTTTATTCACCACGTCGCTATGCGTCTCCTGCAGAAACAACACATGTACTTTTTTTTGTTTTACATATTCACCCAACACACTCCTCTTTCCTGCATCTCTGGCGCCATTAATATTAAGCGAGCCTACCAAAAGAGTCTCCATAAGAAGTGGGAGAAAAGCCAGCAGAGAAAGAGACCAATAGCAAAGCTCAAAAAGCCCCAGTGCCTGAAAGAAAACTTTCATCTAAACAGTGTCTGAAGGTAGACTTTTATGCCCCCCCTAGTCGCTTACCCTTCCCCACTATACTCTCCTCATCCACTAGCATAACCTGACTAAGCCCAGCCTCATCTACACCACCATCCATAACACGACTAGACCCAGCCTCATCTACACCACCATCCATAACATGACTAGACCCAGCCTCATCTGCACCACCACCTATAGCATGACTAGGCCCAGCCTCATCTACACCACCATCCATAACATGAATAGACCCAGCCTCACCTACACCACCATCTATAGCATGACTAGGCCCAGCCTTAGCTACACAACCATCTGTCGCATGACTAGGCCCAGCCTCTGCTGCCTGCGTCTCATGGCACCCTGCACGTTGACCTCGATTTCCCCCACTGGTGCTTGAACCCTCACCTTGTCTACGGCCTTTATGTGGGCACGCAAAGCTCTTATGCCCCAAATCCCCACACTCAAAGCACCGTAGACTATCTGTGCTGGCAAAACCTGCGTAAAGCCCCTCCCCATGCCTCACTTTAAAATGCACATTTAACTGTTGCTCATTGTTATTCAGAAACATGAACACTTGCCTCCGGAACGAAACAACATGCTTGACGCCATCTGACTGAAAACCTGCAGACAGTACACGAAAACCACTAGCAAACTTACCAAAACGACTCAAATTTGCAACTACCACCCTAGTCGAAGAAAAATGAGAAATTGGCACAAACACATCCCTTACAAATATAACACTAGAAATGAGCCTACCCACCAAATTTGCTCTTTTCATAAACACAACCACAGCTTTGTTCATTCTTGATGCGGAATGTATAAATTCCTACCTGTTCGCCGACCGCGAGCAGAACCTCCTCCACCTTAATTCCATTCTCAGGAACACACCTGAATCCATGCCGTAACAACAGCGTCTCCTCCACGCTAGGCTGCTAGACTGCGAAGCCATCGCTCACACCTCACCGTTCAAAACCCCAGGAAACTAAACCTTTGTCCTCTTCCTCAAGAACTTTGAAAATAAAAACAGTGGGTACCACTAAAACAAACAGTGCATTAACTCCCCACCATAGAAAATTGAAATTGAAAGGAAAAACCAAGGAAAGAAACAAGTTAGGACAAGCCCTCCACACCAAACACTCAAACTCCAAAAAACTCCCAGCATGCACAGAGAGAGAGAGAGAGAGAGAGAGAGAGATAGAGAAACATCAGGATCATATCAAAGTATTTATGTCTATATACTTTCAGTACTGATATTAAATATGCACATATAATCATTCTGTAACCATGGCAGTAGGTATTACTCTGGTAAAGACCGTTTTTTTACCCTGGTTGAAAAATACATTTTAAACGCTGAGTACTGTAGGTGTGCAGCTGTGTGTGCAGTCGTGCTAAAATCATGATGAATCATACAAAACACCTGATGAATCTAAATTAAAATGGTCTCTTACAATCCACTTTGTAAACATGATGAAATAAAAAATGTGTCCATATATTTTCATAAATTGCTAATATTCCCGTTGCTCCCCTCCGGCGCTCTGATTCGCCGGTCTACTAAGCCACCGGTCTGAGCGCTCCACCTCGGCTACACTGGAATGGGAATCCAACGCACCCTAATCACCTCCAGCGCACCTGAACCTCATCATCTAATCACCACGCTTATATACCCCTGGAATATTTGGCGTTGTGTTGTGTGTGATTGTTTTGCTTCGTGTCATGTACTCAATGTTTTCATTATTTTTGTCATTGTTTGAGTAAATCTTGACCTTGTTAATTCCTGCGTCTGCGTCCTGCCTCTTCGTATCCTCAGTACTTGTCACAGAGAGAGAGAAATTACCTGTCAACACCAGATCATACAATATACGTATACATTTAAATAGCCTTTTAAGGTGTTTCCACAATACAAACTGAAGATACAAATTCCTGTAAATATTCATATAAAACGTGCATAAATTATATCATAGAATTTGTTTTTCTGCTGTGAAATAATTCAGAATTCCTGAACAAAAGTGAACTGAATACTTATTCTACAGCAACAATTCTGATTTGGAAGTGGAAAAATAACCATTTCAAACATTGACTGATGGAGCTCTTCTCTCTCCTGGAAATTCTGTGTCCATCAAGAACTGAATGCTGGGTCAAACACAACATAACAGGGGCCAAACAGATGGAAATGGAGGAGGTGCTTCCTAATCTTATCCAATGAGAATGCTAGTCTTTGTTTATTAATCCCATTCAAAACATTTTCCATTTGGTGTGTCCTGAACACAAGTCAGGTCTATTAGGCCAACCAGGTGCAGCAGGTAATTTCACCTATGCAAATGACTGTGTTTAACAAGACCTAATGGCCATACACAGTCCATGATTGATTAAGGAGGTTTTGTAAAGCTTTGTTCACACTGCAGGCCTTAATGCTCAAATCAGTTTTGTTTTCAAATCCGTATGGCAAACTGACTGTCCAAACAGCAACTTTCAAGTGACCAAATTGGATTTGTGTGCGGTCGAATCAGATATGCAGAAAAAAACAGAATTTGAGTCACTTCAAACTGCCAATGTGAAGAAGGCTTTAGTGACAGCACCTGTACATGCTCTATGGACAGGAGACTTCCTAACCACGTGACACGCCTGTAAAAAACACAACACAAAACAGATATAGTTGACATTTTAACAGACGCTCTTATCCAGAGCAACTTACAGTAGTGAGTAAATTTTTACATTTACATTTTAGTCATTTAGCAGACGCTCTTATCCAGAGCGACTTACAGGATCAATTAGGGTTAAGTGCTTTGCTCAAGGGCACATCGACAGATTTTTCACCTAGTCGGCTCGGGGATTAGAACCAGCAACCTTTCGGTTACTGGCACTACGCTCTTAACCACTAAGCTACAAAATGCTGTACATTTTTCATACTTTGCACGTGCCATGCTCTACCAACTGAGCCACACAGGACCCATGTTTAGTTTAGCAACTATATATTCCACCAGGCAGATCCAGGCAGCTGATCCATAGGGATCAAAAACTGGTTTACGGCTAAATTGAGGGGTTAAGGTTGGGCTTAGTGGGATGGGTTTAACTTTAGGGATATGGTTAGTTTAGAAAAGAGGGGTTTACTTCTGACCTGCAGAATAGAGTGAGATTATTTTTGTAATCATCAATGGTAGAACAAGACTAAAGACTAATAGCAAAAAAAAATGTTATCTTTGATATCTTATTTCTTATGATATCTACACAATGGCCATCTTCCGTGCCACCATACCGCTCAAAGCCTTTCACACTTACTCAAGGCCGCTGCGGTTCGACGACCGTGAGTCCAGACCTCTACACCCCGGGGCCCGAGGTGACGGTGGACGAGCAGCTGGTTCCGTTCAGAGGTAGTAGTCGTGTTGGCGTGCGGTGTTATAATAATAATTATAGTAATAATAATAATAATTACCACCTGGTCTAATTTCTTCTTCTTCTTCTTCTTCTTCCCCCAACAAAATAAAAAAAAGACAACAGGTCAGTGTCCTTTCCACCAGTATATACCAAGCAAGCTGGCCAAATACGACATCAAGACGTGGGTTGCCTGCGACGCCAAATCTAGGTACGCCTGGAAGATGCAAGTATACACCGGGAAGCCCGCGGGGCGGAGGACTGGAGAAGAACCAGGGCATGACGGTCATGCTCGACCTGACCAAGGGGCTGAGGGGCCACAACGTGACGTGCGACAATTTCTTCACCTCTTACGAACTCGGACAGCGGCTCCTCCGGAGGAACCTCACCGTGGTCAGCACGGTGCGCAAGAACAAGTCAGAGTTCCCGCCCTCGCTGCTCGCGATCCACCCAAGGATCCTGCCCCGGTCCCTGCCCCGGCGAGTAAGAGGAAGAGGTGTCAGATCTGCCTGCACAAGAACGACTGTAAAACGCACACTGTGTGCTTCAGGTGTAACAAATACATCTGCAAAGGCTGTTCACGTGCCTGCTGTCCCACCTGTGCCGATTGGGGCTTCAGTGAAAGCAGGACAGTTAGACCTGGAGGACACGGGGTGTGCACAGAATACCAGGACAACGGGAGGGTTAAATTAATGGTATTCTGTGGCTTAGGTTTAGTTTAGTTATTTGTTTGAAGGTAAAAGCAGTGAAGTCCCAAAATGGTACCCTGTTCAATATATAGCGCTCTACATTTAACCAGAGCACTTTTAAGCACCGTTCAAAAGTAGTGCACTAAATAGGGAATATGGTGCCAGCCAAGGTCATCCCTGCTCTAGATGTGTTCTCATTAGACAGTCAAAGTGGCTGAGCTACAGGGAGAAACAAACAAGGCCAGCGGCTGAGGCTACTGATGCAAATTCCTGGAGCTTTGATGTAAGGTATCATTTAGGCAAATTGAGTTGTTGAGAATCTTCTTGTAATGAAAAGCGCTGTATAAATTAATCATATCGTTAGTAAATGTTACTTATTTCATTCATGCATTGTTTATTATGATTGTAATGTATTTATGTTGACTGAGAATTCTCTTTGGTAGAAATCAACTGTTGCAGTATTGAGTCATTGGATTCCATTCCATTTAAATTCAAGAAGCAAACGGAATTTCCAATTCGGATTACTAACTGAATTGACTAAATTTAAAGGGAAACTGCCCCACCCCTGATTGACTAAATGTTCTTGCTGATTGGTTGTTGATTTGTCAGTGTTGTAGCTGATTGGTTGTCTGGGGTTCTCACTTCCAGGTTCTGATGGTGTTTGAGGCTCCTGCAGTGGTTTTTCTTGACTCGTCAGTTCCGCTGTAGACTTTAGAACACACCTTGCAGAAGAAGCCAGTTTTTCACAATTTCTGACATTTAATCGTAGTAAAAATTCCATTCCCTGTCTTAGGTCAGTTATATCCACATAATTTTCCTTCCACATGATGCCAGCTATTTTGTGAAGTGCACCAGTACCTCCTGCAGCAAATACCCCCACAGCATGATGCTGCCACCCCCGTGCTACACGGTTGGGATGGTTTTCTTCAGCTTGCAACCCCCTTTTTCCTCCAAACATAATGATGGTCATTATGGCCAAACAGTTCTATTTTTGTTTCATCAGACCAGAGGACATTTCTTCAAAAAGTAAGATCTTTGTCCCCATGTGCATTGCAAACCGTAGTCTGTCTTTTTTGTGGTGGTTTTGGAGCAGTGGCTTCTTCCTCGCTGAGTGGCCTTTCAGGTTATGTCGATATAGGACACGTTCTACTGTGGATATAGATACTTTTGTACCTGTTTCTTCCAGTATCCTCACAAGGTCCTTTGCTGTTGTTCTGGGATTGATTTGCACTTTTCGCACCAAAGTACGTTCATCTCTAGGTGACAGAACGCGTCTCCTTCCTGAGTGGTATGACATCTGCGTGGTCCCATGGTGTTTATATTTGCGTACTATTGTTTGTACAGATGAACGTGGTACCTTCAGGCGTTTGGAAATTGCTCCTTAAGGCTGAACCAGACTTGTAGAGGTCTACAATATTTTTAAGAGGTTTTGGCTGATTTCTTTTGATTTTCCCATGACGTCAAGCAAACAGGCACTGAGTTTGAAGGTAGGCCTTGAAATACATCCACAGGGACACCTCCAATTGACTCAAATGATGTCAATTAGCCTATCCGAAGCTTCTAAAGCCATGACATCATTTTCTGGAATTTACCAAGCTGTTTAAAGGCACAGTCAACTTAGTGTATGTAAACTTCTGACCCACTGGAATTGTGATACAGTGAATTATAAGTGAAATTATCTGTCTGTAAACAATTGTTGGAAAAATTACTTTTGTCATGCACAAAGTAGATGTCCGGACTGACTTGCCAAAACTATAGTTTGTTAACAGAAAATGTGTGGAGTATTTGAAAAACAAGTTTTAATGATTCCAACCTAAGTGTTTGTAAACTTCCGACTTCAACTGTATATACAGTTGGTTATCTGACCACAACTACTAATCTACAATGACCACAACCACTAATCTATGTAAACCAAGTTACCATTCATTGAGCGCTTGTGCTCTGATCTGAAGAAACCAAGATGTATCTCTTCGGCCTGACTGCCAAGCATCACATCTGGAGGAAACCTGGCACCATCCCAACGGTGAGGCAAGGTGGTGGAAGCATCACAAAAATAGCTGTGCAGCGACACTCCCCATCCAACCTGACATCGCTTGAGAGGATTTGCAGAGAAGAATTGGAGAAACTCCCCAAATGCAGTTGTGCCAAGCTTGTAGCGTCATACCCAAGAAGACTTGAGGCTGTAATCTCTGTCAAAGGTGCTTCAACAAAGTACTGAGTAAAGGTTCTGAATGCTCATGAAAATATGATATTTCCATTGATTTTATAAATGTGAAAAAAAATCTAAAAACCTGTTTTTGCGTTGTTATTATGGGGTATTGTGTGTAGATTGATGAGGGGCAAAAACAATTATGGATTTTACCATGGTCATGTGCGTACTCTACAGACTAAGTACTTCATCCAAGAGATTGTTTTAGTTATTCAAAACACATTCTAACATTCTGTGATCACTTATGAGGGAATGTCATGTTTATCTCATATGATCCCTGAATCAGCAGGGCGCTCCCAATGACACTGTCTGGCCATTAGAGAACTTCTGTGAGTGTCCATATAAATAAGAGGACTTACTAACCAGAAATAAGATCAAGCTCTGCAGGGTGAGGCCACGCCACATTGAACGAATGACCCCATCTCTGTGGAACCAAAACAATGTTCAAGGAAGCCTACATATACTGTTGCTATGGCTACATGGAACTATATTCCACTTCAGGTAACTGATGCAAGCTGTAGAATCAGTTTTAAAAAACTGATAAAAATACACCATATGGAACAGTGAGGACTGTGAAAAGACACACACATGGGCACACACACACTCAAAGCTACATATAAGTGAAAAGTGTTATGAAATGTAATTTCAGATTTTTAATTGTATAAAACTGCCTGAATGTTGCTGGACCCCATGAAGAGTATCTGTTGCCTTGTCAGCAGCTAATGGGGATTCATAATAAATACAAATACAAACAGAAGAATACATATATAGTTCAGAAAAACACAAAGTAAACATGTAATATACACACTTTAAAAACCTTGTACAATTTGGGTATTATCTCCCCATTTCACTATTAAACAAAGATATTAAAGTAATCTATAGTTATATTTCTAGAAATAACATTTTAAAGGTATTTTTCCACTTAGTGGGAAGGGATTGAAATATCAATATTTTTCCCACACACATCATCACCGATATATAACTACTATGTAATCAAAACATTGTATGTCAGCTGCAAACATGTTGTAATTAGTAGACATATACATTTATATATTTTACATACCATATGTCATTCATTTAACCTTTATTTACACAGGGAGTCATGCTGAGACAACAGACTCTTCTTGGCTCCCGAGTGGTGCAGCGGTCTAAGGCACTGCATCTCAGTGCTTGAGGCGTCACTACAGACCCCCTGGTTCGATTCCAGGCTGTATCACAACCGGCCGTGATTGGGAGTCCCGTAGGGCTGCGCATAATTGGCCCAGGTTTGGCCGGTGTAGGCCGTCATTGTAAATAAGAACTTGTTCTTAACTGACTTGCCTAGTGAAATTATATATATATTTTTAAAGATGAGCACTGCATGAACACATCAACAAACAACAAATACACCATGCATATCTACAGTATATAAACATCAATTAAACAATTCACCATTGGAATCAGGTGGTAGACCTACTGGACTACATAAAGCCTATTATCTAGCCTGTATTATCTCTTAGAGAGCTCTGACACAGGGAAGTTTCCCAGCCCTGTGGAGGTAGAGGAGGGGCTGCACCAAACCAGTGATCATATTGATGATCAAACAAATGTTAGAGGCTAATGAAAACTCTCCATCAGTCAAATAACCTTTTAAAGGTATAAAAACCTCATAAGGAAGATAATTCACCAACATAGCCACCGTGATAATCAAAATGATCCTGAAGGCCCTCATCTTCATGTTATTTGTTCCGTCCCTCTCCCCTTCCCCCGGCCCGGGACGTTTCAGATCCCTGAGAACTGAGAGGCAGCAGAATAGCTTCAACAAAAACAACATCAGAACCTCACCCCAGTAAAAATAAAACACAACAGATCTTTGATTCACCAGCATAAAGAACAGACAGGACCCAAGCACCATCAGCCAGACAACACCACAACACCCCACCCTGTATCTCAGGGGTTTGTACTTCAGGTAGACTACAGGGTGGACCACCGCCAGGTAGCGCTCCACACAGATACAGCTTTGAAACAGGGGACGACCGGTGAAGAGAATTCCATTAGAAAAGAACATGATGTGCACGAAAAAAATTGAGGGGTCGTTGAGCCGGACAAAATAAAAGATAGCAGACAGGCAGAAGAGAATTTCAGACACAGTCAGGTTGAGAAAGAAGAACTCTGAGGCCATCGTCCCTCCCACTCCGGTCAGTATCAACCACAGGATGTAGACATTGGTGGGGAGACCCAGGAGGATGTTGATTACATAGGAAGCAGTTTTGATTGAGTTGATTTGGGAAAAGTAGCCAGCCAATGGATCTTCATGAAGGGAAGAGTTTGTAGCTGGAGTTGAAGTATTCATGTCTTCACTTGGTGTAGTTCTGATGTGTGAGAGAGAGAGAGAGAGAGAGAGAGAGAGAGAGAGAGAGAGAGAGAGAGAGAGAGAGACTTAAATAGCTTTTTAAGGTGTTTCCTCAATACAAACTGAAAATACAAATTCCTGTAAATATTCATATAAAACATGCATAAATTATACCATAGAATTCCAGAAAAAAAGGGAACTGAATACTTATTCTGCAGCAACAATTCTGATTTTGAATAGGGAAAATAACAATTTCAAACCTTGACTAATGGAGCTCTTCTCTCTCCTGGAAAGTCGGTGTCCATCAAGAACTGAATGCTGGGTCATACACAACAGACACAACATAACAGGGGTAAAACGGGTGGAAATGGAGGAGGTGCTTCCTAACCTTATCCAATGAGAATGATAGTCTTTGTTTTTTAACCCCATTCAAAACATTGTGCATTTGGTGTGTCCTGAACACAAGTCAGGTGTATTAGTCCCAGCTTGAGCACCTGTGAGTCAGAAACAGGTGCAGCAGGTCATTACACCTATGCAAATGCCTGTGTTTAACAGGACCTAATGGCCATACAGAGTCCATGATTGATTAAGGAGGTTTTGTAAAGCTTTGTTCACGCTTGTCACTAATTCAGCCAAGGCTGCCGCTCCTCCTTGCTCGGGCGGGCTTCGGCGTTCGTCGTCACCGGAGTACTAGCTGTCACCGATCTATGTTTCAATATTCTACTTGTTTTTCTTTATTGTAAACACCTGGTTCCCATTATGTTCATGATTTGTTCCCTATTTAACCCTCTGGCTCCCACTGTGTTGTGTGCGTGTTTGTTCTATGTTAGGTGTCATAGACTGGTGAGCGGGATTGTCCTCCCTGCGTGGAGATTATTGTTCATTTATTTTCACGAGTAAAGTACGTTGTCTACTAGCTCTTTGTCATACGCCTGACTCCGTCCTAGCGCCTCACACTGACGCTTGACATTGCTGCAGTCCTTAATGCTCAAATCTGTTCTGTTTTTCAAATCTGTTTTGGAATACTGACTGTCCAAACGGCAAGTTACAAGTGACGAAATTTGATTTGTTGTTCGGTCAGACAGCAGTAATTTGTTGACATATCTACTCTAGTTGTCATAGTGATGACGGGTGTCTGCGCCGTGGTGTAGTCTGATTGGTGCTCATGCTTCCTATCACACAGAAGTTATGTAGCAAGCTAAGGTGACAACAATGCCTCCCATGGACGTTTTCCAGTTGCTTTGAATGTTCAAAATCATACTGTAAGAACACTTTTACAGTGTCAAAGGATAAGATAATCCAACTTTCAAAACAAGTCCTTTTTGGTTAGCCACAGCAGTGAACTAGCTAGCTAGGTAGCTGTTTAGCTTTCCAGCACATTCACTCATTTGTTTGTAAACAATTAACAAGCCATGTAGCTGCCACATGTGCTTGTCAAAACTGTCAACATAGTAGCTAGCAATCAACAACATATACAAAATAAGTCCCATAAAAAACTTGAGGGAAAATAAATCAGATTTGACTGTTCAGACTAAAGTCGCATGGCCAGGAATCCGATTTTTATCTGATTTCAAACCATGTACAAAGGAGGTTGGAAATGTGGCTTGAAAATTCTTATTTCATGTGCTTTTTGGCTGTTCAGTCTACAGGAAAATGAACAGATTCTAATCAGATATGCAGAAAAAAATAGAATTTGAGTCACTTCAAACAGCCAATGTGAACAAGCCTTAAGTGACAAATCAAATCAAATTGTATTTGTCACATACACGTGTTTAGCAGATGTTATAGCAGGTGTAGCGAAATGCTTGTGCTTCTAGCTCCGACAGTGCAGTAATATCTAACAAGTAATATACACTGCTCAAAAAAATTAAGGGAACACTTAAACAACACAATGTAACTCCAAGTCAATCACACTTCTGTGAAATCAAACTGTCCACTTAGGAAGCAACACTGATTGACAATAAATTTCACATGCTGTTGTGCAAATGGAATAGACAACAGGTGGAAATTATAGGCAATTAGCAAGACACCCCCAATAAAGGACTGGTTTGCAGGTGGTGACCACAGACCACGTCTCAGTTCCTCTGCTTCCTGGCTGATGTTTTGGTCACTTTCGAATGCTGGCGGTGCTTTCACTTTAGTGGTAGCATGAGACAGAGTCTACAACCCACACAAGTGGCTCAGGTAGTGCAGCTCATCCAGGATGGCACATCAATGCGAGCTGTGGCAAGAAGGTTTGCTGTGTCTGTCAGCGTAGTGTCCAGAGCATGGAGGCGCTACCAGGAGACAGGGCAGTACATCAGGAGACGTGGAGGAGGCCGTAGGAGGGCAACATCTAGCAGCAGGACTGCTACCTCCGCCTTTGTGCGAGGAGGAGCAGGTGGAGCACTGCCAGAGCCCTGCAAAATGACCTACAGCAAACGGTCAGAATCAGACTCCATGAGGGTGGTATGAGGGCCCGACGTCCACAGGTGGGGGTTGTGCTTACAGCCCAACACCGTGCAGGACGTTTGGCATTTGCCAGAGAACACCAAGATTGGCAAATTCGCCACTGGCGCCCTGTGCTCTTCACAGATGAAAGCAGGTTCACACTGAGCACGTGACAGACGTGACAGAGTCTGGAGACGCCGTGGAGAACGTTCTGCTGCCTGCAACAACCTCCAGCATGACCGGTTTGGCGGAGGGTCAGTCAAGGTGTGGGGTGGCATTTCTTTGGGGGGCCGCACAGCCCTCCATGTGCTCGCCAGAGGTAGCCTGACTGCCATTTGGTACCGAGATGAGATCCTCAGACCCCTTGTGAGACTATATGCTGGTGCGGTTTGGCCCTGGGTTACTCCTAATGCAAGACAATGCTAGACCTCATGTGGCTGGAGTGTGTCAGCAGTTCCTGCAAGAGGAAGGCATTGATGCTATGGACTGGCCCGCCCGTTCCCCAGACCTGAATCCAATTGAGCACATCTGGGACATCATGTCTCGCTCCATCCACCAACGTCACGTTGCACCACAGACTGTCCAGGAGTTGGCGGATGCTTTAGTCCAGGTCTGGGAGGAGATCCCTCAGGAGACCATCTGCCACCTCATCAGGAGCATGCCCAGGCATTGTAGGGAGGTCATACAGGCAAGTGGAGGCCACACACACTACTGAGCCTCATTTTGACTTGTTTTAAGGACATTACATCAAAGTTGGATCAGCCTGTAGTGTGGCTTTCCACTTTAATTTTGAGGGTGACTCCAAATCTAGACCTCCATGGGTTGATAAATTTGATTTCCATTGATAATTTTTGTGTGATTTTGTTGTCAGCACATTCAACTATGTAAAGAAAAAAGTATTTAATAAGATTATTTCATTCATTCAGATCTAGGATGTGTTATTTTAGTGTTCCCTTTATTTTTTTGAGCAGTGTATATATATATATATATATATATATATATATATATATATATATATATATATATATATATATATATATATAAACAATTTCACAACATATACCTAATACACACAAAACTAGTAAGGAATGGAATTTAAGAAAATATACATATGGACAAGCAATGACAGAGCGGCATGGACTAAGATAGAGTAGAATATTATAGAATAGAATGCAGTATATACATATGAGATGAGTAGAGCAAGATATCGAAGTATTATTAAAGTGACTGTAAACATTATTAAAGAGGCTAGTGTTCCATTTCTTAAAGTGGCCAGTGATTTCAACAGGCAGCAGCAGCCTCTAAAGTGCTAGTGATGGCTATTTAACAGTCTGATGGCCTTGAGATAGAAGCTGTTTTTCATTCTCGGTCCAAGCTTTGATGCACCTGTACTGACCTTGCCTTCTAGTTGATAACGGGTTGAACAGACAGTGGTTTAGGTGGTTGATGTCCTTGATGATCTTTTTGGCCTTCCTGTGACATCGAGTGCTGTATGTGTCTTGGAAGGCGCATTGTATGCCCCCGATAATACGTTCGGCAGACCGCACCACTCTCAGGAGAGCCCAGCGGTTGCGGAAGGTGCAGTTGCCGTACCAGGTGGTGATACAGCCCTACAGGATGCTCTCAATTGTGCATCTGTTAAAGTTTGTGAGGGTTTTAGGTGCCAAGACAAATTTCTTCAGCCTCCTGAGGTTGAAGAGGCTCTGTTGTGCCTTCTTCACCACACTGTCTGCCTGGGTGGACCATTTCAGTTTGTCGGTGATGTGTACGCCAAGGAACTTGAAGCTTTCCACCTTCTCAATTGCAGTCCCGTCAATGTGGATAGGGGGGTGCACCCTCTGCTATTTCCTGAAGTCCATGATCATCTCCTTTGTTTTGTTGACGGTTGAGTGAGAGGTTATTTTCCTGGCACCACACTCTCAGAGCCCTCACCTCCTCCCTGTAGGCGGTCTCGTCATTGTTGGTAATCAAGCATACTACTGTTGTGTCGTCTGCAAACTTGATGATTGACTTGGAGGCGTGCTTGGCTACGTAGTCATGGGTGAACAGGGAGTACAGGAGGGGGCTGAGCATGCACCCTTGTGGGGACACAGTGTTGAGGATCAGCGAAGTGGAGATGTTGTTTCCTACCTTCACCACCTGGGGGAGGCCCGTCAGGAAGTCCAGGACCCAGTTGCACAGGGCGGGGTTCAGACCCAGGGCCTCGAGCTTGATGATGAGCTTGGACGGTACTATGGTGTTGAATGCTGAGCTATAGTCAATTAACAGCATTCTTACATAGGTATTCCTCTTGTCCAGATGGGATAGGGCAGTGTACAGTGTGATGGCGATTGCATCGTCTGTGGATCTATTGGGGCGGTAAGCAAATTGAAGTGGGTCTAGGGTGACAGGTAAGGTAGAGATGATATGATCCTTGACTTGTCTCTCAAAGCACTTCCTGATGACAGAGTTGAGTTTCACAGGGCGATAATCATTTATTCAGTTACCTTTGCTTTCTTGGGTACAGGAACAATGATGGTTATCTTGAAGAATGTGGGAACAGCACACTGGGAAAGGGAGAGATTGAATATGTCCATAAACACACCAGCCAGCTGGTCAGCGCATGCTCTGAGGACGTGGCTAGGGATGCCGTCTGGGCCGGCAGCCTTGTGGGGGTTAACATGCTTAAATGTCTTAATCAAGTCAGCCACGGAGAAGGAGAGGCCACAGTCCTTGGTAGTGGGCCTCATCAGTGGCTCTGTGTTATCCTGAAAGCGGGCGAAGAAGGTGTTTAGCTTTTCTGGAAGCGAGACGTCGGTGTTGGCAAGGTGGCTGGTTTTCCTTTTGTAGTCCGTCATTGTCTGTAGACCCTGCCACATACTTCTAGTGTCTGAGCCGTTGAATTGCCACTTTGTCTCTATTCTGATGTTTTATTGCCTTGCGGATTGAGTAGCTACACTGTTTGTATTCTGCCATATTCCCTGTCACCTTGCCATGGTTGAATGCGGTGGTTCGCGCTTTCAGATTGGTGCGAATGCTGCCATCTGTCCACGTTTCTGATTAAGGTAGGTTTTAATAGTCACAGTGGGCACAACATCACCTATACACTTCCTGATAAACTCAGTCACCGTTTCAGTGTATTCTTCTAAATTATTTTCGGAAGTTACCCGGAACATATCCCAGTCCGCGTGATCAAAACTATCTTGAAGCGAGGATTCCGATTGGTCCTATACAGGCGCCAGGGACAGGAGACTTCCTAACCATGTGATGCCCCTGTAAATAACACAACAAAAACAGATATAGTTGGCATTTTAATCCAGAGCAATTTACAGTAGTAAATAAATGCTGTTCATTTTTCATACTTCTCCCACATGTTTAGTTTAGCAACTATATATTCGACTAGGCAGATGCAGGCAGCTGATCCATAGGGATCAAAAATTGGTTTACGGCTAAATTGAAGGGTTAAGGTTAGGCTTAGTGGGATGGGTTTAACTTTATCTTTAGTGATATGGTTAGTTTAGAAAAGAGGGGTTTACTTCTGACCTGCAGAAGATTTTTTCAATCATCAGTAGTAGAACGAGACAAATAGCAAACAATGTTGTTATATTTGATTTCTTATCTCTTATAATATCTACATAATGCTTCAGTAATGTCTTATGAGAAGATATTGATGCACTACACCCATTCATATCATAGGTTCAACAAGATGTTTAAATGTTTTTCACTATTGTTCCTAATGACAAGGCTGTTCTGAACAGTTCTGAACACTGATTTAAATGGGTTGATTCTGTGACTTAGCTTTAGTTTAGTTCTTTGTTTGAAGGTAAAAGCAGTGAAGTCCCAAATGGTACCCTATTCAATATATAGTGCTCTACATTTAACCAGAGCACTTTTAAGCACCGTTCAAAAGTAGTGCACTAAATAGGGAATATGGTGCCAGCCAAGGTCATCCCTGCTCTAGATGTGTTCTCATTAGACAGTCAAAGTGGCTGAGCTACAGGGAGAAACAAACATGGCCAGCAGCTGAGGCTGTTGATGCAAATTCCTGGAGCTGTGATGTAAAACTGTGTGTCACATTAGCCAAGGGATCATTTAGGCAAATTGAGTTGTTGAGAATCTTCTTGTAATGAAAAGCGCTATATAGATTAAACATATCATTATTAAATGTTACTTATTTCATTCATGTATTGTTTATTATGATTTTAATGTATTTATGTTGACTGAGAATTCCCTTTTACAGAAATCAACTGTTGCAGTAGTGAGTCATTGGATTCCATTCCATTTAAATTCAAGAAGCAAACGGAATTTCCAATTCGGATTACTAACTGAATTTACTAAATTTAAAGGGAATCTGCCCCACCCCTGATTGACAAAATGTTCTTGCTGATTGGTTGTTGAATGTCAGTGTTGTGGCTGATTGGTTGTTTGTGGTTCTCACCTCTAGGTTCTGATGTTGTTTGAGGCTCCTGCAGTGGTTCTTCTTGGCCTCGTCAGTTCCGCTATAGAATTTAGAACACAACTTGCAGAAGAAGCCTGACATGGGGACCAGAAACTCCATGCCTGATAGTGATCAAACAGACCAGAAACAAACCAGCTTCAAATGACAAATTATGTGATTCTACTATGGGACCTACAGTGCATTCAGAAAGTATTCAGACCCCTTGACTGAAATTTATTAAAAATAAAAAAAACTAAATATTACATTTACATAAGTATTCAGACCCTTTGTTATAAGACTCGAAATTGAAAGCTGAAACAGGTGATGGCAGCGGATGAATGGCACGACAATTGGTCTCAGGATTTTGTCACGGTATATCTGTGCATTCAAATTGCCATCGGTAAAATGCAATTGTGTTCATTGTCCGTAGATTATGCCTGCCCATACAATAAACCCACCGCCACCATGGGACACTCTGGTCACATGACGCCATTGATGTGGTCTGCGGTTCTGAGACCGGTTGGACGTACTGCCAAATTCTCTAAAACGACATTGGAGGTGGCTTATGGTAAATCATTTAACATTAAAATCTCTGGCAACAGCTCTGGTGGACATTCCTGCTGTCAGCATGCCAACTGTACGCTCTCTCAAAACTTCAGGCATCTGTGGCATTGTGTTGTGTGACAAAACTGCACATTTCAGAGTGTTCTTTAATTGTCCCCAGCACAAGGTGCACCTGTGTAACGATCATGCTGTTTAATCAGCTTCTTGATATCCCACACCGGTCAGGTGAATGGATTATCTTGGCAATGGAAAAATGCTCACTAACAGGGATGTAAAAAAAGAGAAATAAGCTTTTTGTGCATATGGAACATTTCTGGAATCTTTCATTTTCAGCTGTTGAAACATGTGACCAACACTTTGCATGTTGCTTTTATATATTTTTTTGTGTAGTTAAAACGCTGTCAGTTCCATTTTAACATCTAGCCATGTAGTGGTTACCATATCTACCACACTTTAACATCTAGCCATATAGTGGTTACCATAGCTACCACTGTTTAATATCTAGCCATCTAGATGTTACCATACCTACCCCTTATCTATATACAGTTGGTTATCTGACCACACCACAACCAGTAATCTACAATGACCATAACCACTAATCTATGTAAACCAGGTTACCATTCATTGAGCACTTATCAACAAATGGCAGGTGGCCATCTCAACCACTACTATGCATGTGCAGTGTGCTGGCTAACATATCTCAAGCACTATTTTACCTAAGAGCTGGCTTGTCTGTTGTCTTTCCTCCTGTGGCAAGGCAGAGGCTAGTTACCTCAGAATAAAGGACCCATCAGATGCTAGTTACCTCAGAATGAAGGGCACATCAGGGTCGTGATCATTAGGCACCATATGTAATTGAATGGACTGAATGAGGGAGGACCTACTTGGACTTGTCCTATAAGAAACACTCTAATTAGTTTTCCATTACAAAACGTTTCTCAACACAATCGCTCCACCCTGACCTCCAGGTTGGTCTGTGTTGGGTTCTGTGACCTCCTCTCCACCCTGACCTCCAGGTTGGTCTGTGTTGGGTTATGTGACCTCCTCTCCACCCTGACCTCCAGGTTGGTCTGTGTTGGGTTATGTGAACTCCTCTCCACCCTGACCTCCAGGTTGGTCTGTGTTGGGTTCTGTGACCTCCTCTCCACCCTGACTTCCAGGTTGGTCTGTGGTGGGTTCTGTGACCTCCTCTCCACCCTGACCTCCAGGTTGGTCTGTGTTGGGTTCTGTGACCTCCTCTCCACCCTGACCTCCAGGTTGGTCTGTGTTGGGTTCTGTATCCTCTCTCTGATTCATTCCTGCTGGCTGTAATGAAGATGCATCAGGCTGATCCTCTTGCTCCTTTCCTCCTAATGCTGGAGACTCCTTCTCTGTGGCTTCAACCTCTCCTTCAACCTTCATCCCTTCATCACCTGGCTGAGCCTCGTCTCCTTCAGCATTAGTATCGACCCCTGTCCCTGTCGCCATCTTTAATCCTGACTTAGACAGTGAGTGCTCCTGTCAACCAGAGGACGTAGTTCCCACAGTCTGTCCTTGCCACCAGTTGGAGCCGTAGAACCGGCAGAGGAGATGTCGACTTTAGGTCGTTAGATCAAGCTTAGGATCAGGCTTACACCCCCACCAAGACACCTGTGTTTCTCCTGTCTGTAAACTGATGCTGCCCATCACCTCACTTAATGGACCACACCTGACATGCAAATGTTTTCCACTGGTTATGACAACACTAAGTGATGTTTAGTATGGTTGAAGAGAATATGATGTGCTGTGGAGAATATGTTGTGGATCGATAGGGCCCCTGAGTTTTTCCAGACCAGGTCAGGTTAAAAGGTCAGGAAAACCTCCATGCCCTAGTTACACAATATGGCAGTCAGTGCAGAAGTATTCAATGTTATTTTATGCAATTATATGACACCATAATAGTGGGACCTGATCATTGACTTTAACCTCTATGGGATCGGTGTCCCGTATACGGGATGGTTGAGCTAACATGCGCTAATGTGATTAGTACTATGGCCTATTTATTGCCTTACCTCCATAACTACATTTGCACATACTGTATATAGATGTTCTATTGTGTTTTTGACTGTACGTGTTGTTGTTGTTGTTTTTATCACACTGCTTTGCTTTATCTTGGCCAGGTTGCAGTTGTAAATGAGAACTTGTTCTCAGCTGGCTTACCTGGTTAAATATAGGTGAAATAAAAATAAAAATAAATAATGTGATTAGCATGACTGTTGTAGCAACAGCAAACTTTCCTGTACATAGACATGTCTTATATGGGCAGAAAGCTTAAATTCTTGTTAATCTAACTGCACTGTCTAATTTAAAGTAGCTAGTACAGTGAAAAAAGACCATGCTATTGTTTGAGGAGAATGCACAACAACAACAAAATTATCAAGGCAACTGGTTTGATACGTTCTCCTCTGAAGGTAAATAATGTACTTACATTCAGTAATCTTGTCATCCTAACGGTCGCAGAGATAAAATGTAGCATTGTTTTGTTAGATATAATCAATTTTATATTCAAAGGCTGTCTCTGGCTCCACACCCACCACGCCAGGCCAAAGTGCTAAAGTTAGTGTATAAGCTTATGATTATTCATGTATGACATTCTTGGGAGTTTGTAAACTTACATTTTGTATTACCATATCATTTCTGTATGTTCTCTATAGTTATGTACTTGAAAACTTATCAATTGACCAATTTGGCACATTTGGGCAGACTTGATACAAAATAGTCCAGTATTGCAATGCTTCACTGGATCAATCTGAAACTTTGCACACACACTGCTGCCATCTTGTGGCCAACATCTAAATTGCATTTCAAAGATGTTGGAACAAACATAATAATAGAAAACTCATGTTTTTTTGTTTGTATTATCTTTTACCAGATCTAATGTGTTATATTATCCTACATTAATTTCACATTTACACAAATCTCAGTGTTTCCTTTCAAATGTTATCAAGAATATGCATATCCTTACTTCAGGTCCTGAGCTAAAGGCAATTAGATTTGGGTATGTCATTTTAGGCGAAATTTTAAAAAAAGGTTCCAATCCTTAAGAGGTAATAAGTATATTGAAATATTATTATTTTATTTGTTATTGTAATTATTGTTATTATTTACTATAAAAATACAAACATATCCTTTATTCATCCTCTTTATAGAAGACAGACAGACAAGGAGCTCCTTAATAAGTATGTATTTAATCTCATCAACCCAACAATAAATACATTGTAACTTTCAAGAGAAAAGATATAAATGATTGGTGCCAGTCTGTTTTTTGCATTAGCCAGCTGAATGGTCTGTCTCTGCCAATAGAATATCGAGCTAATGTTAAAACAGAATGACACCGGGTTTATTTACAGACAAGTATATAATTGCCAGGATTCAATATGAAACCGTGATATACAGTGCATACGGAAAGTATTCAAACCCCTTGACTTTTTCCATATTTTTTTACTTTGCAGCCTTACTCTAAAATGGATTAAAATATTAAAAAATCCCTTAACAATCTACACACAATACCCCATAATGACAAAGCAAAAACAGGTTTTTAGAAATTCTTGCTAATTTATTAAAAATTAAAAACGGAAATATCATATTTTCTTAAATATTCAGACCCTTTAACCAGTACTTTGTTGGAACACCTTTGGCAGCGATTACAGAGTATTTTGGGGGATGACGCTACCTGCTTGGCACATCTGTATTTGGGGAGTTTCTCCCATTCTTCTCTGCAGATCCTCTCAAGCTCTGTCAGGTTGGATGGGGAGCATTGCTGCACATCTATTTTCAGAGATGTTCTATTGGGTTCAAATCTGGGCTCTGGCTGGGCCACTCAAGGACATTCAGAGACTTGTACCGAAGCCACTCCTGCATTGTCTTACCTGAGTGCTTAGGGTCGATGTTCTGTTGGAAGGTGAACCTTTGCCCCAGTCCGAGGTCCTGAGCGCTCTGGAGCAGGTTTTCATCAAGGATCACTCTGTACTTTGTTTGCTCAGTTCATCTTTCCCTCGATCCTGACTAGTCTCCCAGTCCCTGCCGCTGAAAAACATCCCCACAGCATGATGCAGCCATCACCATGCTTCACCGTAGGGAGAGTGCCAGGTTTCCTCCAGACGTGACGCTTGGTATTCAAGCCAAAGAGATCAATCTTGGTTTCATCAGACCAGAGAATCTTGTTTCTCATTGTCTGAGTGTCCTTTAGGTGCCTTTTGGCAAACTCCAAGTGGGCTGTCATGTGCCTTTTACTGAGAAATAGCTTCCGTCTGGCCACAGTACCATAAAGGCCTGATTGGTGGAGTGCTGCAAAGATGGTTGTCCTTCTGGAAGGTTCACCCATCTCCAAAGAGGAACTCTGGAGCGCTGTCAGAGTGACCATCGGGTTATTGGTCACCTCCCTGACCAAGGCCCTTCTCCCCCGATTACTCAATTTGGCCGGATGGCCAGCTCTAGGAAGAGTCTTGGTTGTTCCAAACTTCTTCCATTTAAGAATGATGGAGGCCACCGTGTTCTTGGGGATCTTTAATACAGCAGAATTGTTTTGGTACCTTTCCCCAGATTTGTACCTCGACACAATCCTGTCTCGGAGCTCTACAGACAATTCCTTCAACCACATGGCTTGGTTTTTGCTCTGACATGCACTGTCAACTGTGGGACCTTATAGAGACAAGTGTGTGTCTTTTCAAATCATGTCCATCAATTGAATTTAGCACAGGTGGACTCCAACAAAGTTGTAGAAACATCTCAAGGATGATCAATGGAAACACGTTGCACATGAGCTTATTTTCGAGTCTCATAGCAAAGGGTCTGAAAACTTCTGTAAAAAAATGATTTATGTTTTTTATTCTTAATACATTCACACAAATTCTAAAAACCTGTTATCACTTTGTCATTATGGAGTTTTGTGTGTAGATTGATGTGGAAAATATAAATGTAATACATTTCAGGATGAGGCTGTAACGTAACAAAATGTGGAAAAAGTCAAGGGGTCTGAATACTTTCCGAATGCACTGTATAATGCATTTAAAGGTAATTTCCAATTGAGCCAACATTGGAAGTGTTTACCTTGAACGCTATCTCTGTGAATGTGGTTCCGTTGCATTTAAAAGCAGAATTGACTACAAGTGCATGAATGCTGGCCAATATATCACAATTATTTTACTACATGTGGGCGATTTGAGGTGTTCTTAGGCTGGTGTACAGTCAATGTGGGTACATAAACTGCAGACCCAATCACTTTCTAGGCTAATGATTACATTGGTAATACATTCAAACATTGTGAATTGGAAAGCAATACAATCCATATCAAAGAAAATCATACATTTAAATTCACAAATGAAAGGAAAATATAAAGTAATACACTATATTTTTAGGGTACTAATTAGTTGAAGAGATTTTGATTTTTTGTCTTAGAGACCGCTGATACAGGTCAGCTTCCCAACCCTGTGGAGGTAGAAGAGGGGCTGCAAACTCCCAGGGAGTTGAGACACAGTAGCATACACCAGGATAATCAAAATGATCTTAAAGGCCTTCGTCTTAATGCTGTTTGTCCCCTCCCTGTCCCCATCCCCTGGCCCTGGATGTTTCAGAGCCCAGAGAACTGAGAGGCAGCAGAATGACATGAGAGAAAAATAGATAATTGACTGGTCAAAGACAGAGTAGAAGAACACTGGTGAATATTTAGCAAACAAACATAGACAGCAGGACCCAAGAACCATCAGCAGGACAACACTACAACACCCCACCCTGTATCTCAGGGGTTTGTTCTTCAGGAAGACCACAGGGTGGACCACCGCCAGGTAGCGCTCTACACAGATACAGCACTGGAACAGTGGATGACCTGAATTAAAGAAACCAAAATAAAATAATCCAAGATATGCAAGTGCAGTTGTAGGGATGTGCATGTTGACAAGGACGAAGACAGAAAACAGGCAGTAGAGGACCTCATACACGGCCAGGTTGAGAGAGAAGAACTCTGAGGCCATCGTCCCTCCCGCTCCGGTCAGTATCAGCAACAGGACGTAGACGTTGGTGGGGAGACCCAGGATGATGTTCACTGTATAGGAAGCAGTGTAGATTGATGTGACTTGTGCATTGAGAGCAGCTACTGAAGATCTGTTTGTCTCTGAGATGTTCATGTCTTCACCTTCTATACTGCTGTGTGGGGCTTCAATATTCTACATCAATAAAGAGGTGTCACTAGGATTTGTTCCTGTTGGAATGCCACAGTAAAACATGAATCAATCAATCATGAATCAAAGGAACCAAGATTGGGTTCAATTCCATTTAAACTCAGTCAATTCAGAAAAGTCATCAATACCAGCACAAAATAAGTGACTTTGTGTCCTTGAAAAGCGCTATGTAATTAACCTGTATAACTATTAATATTATTATTATTAATACAATTACATGTTATTGAATTTACTCACTCAATGTCTCATTAAACACATCTACAACAGGGATCATCAACTAGGTTCAGCCGCGGGCAGATTTGTTTCTTGACCAGAATGTCAGGAGGCCGGAACATGATTACAAATAGCTGTGCCACTAGAGATCCTCGTTCGAATCCAGGCTCTGTCGTAGCCGGCCGCAACCGGGAGACCCATGGGGCGGCGCACAATTGGCCCAGGGTAGGGGAGGGAATGGCTGGCAGGGATGTAGCTCAGTTAGTAGAGCATGGCGTTTCCAACGCCAGGGTTGTGGGTTCGATTCCCACGGTGGGCCAGTATGAAAAATATATTTATATTGTATGCACTCACTAATTGTAAGTTCCTCTGGATAAGAGTGTCTGCTAAATGACTAACATGTTAAAATGTAAACTGCAATTTGACAGCAGAATCTTAAACAGATCATTTCAAACCTTGCTTAAATGTGTATATGATCACGTTTATCTCTACTATGCGTGGGAATACTTGGGAACAGATTTCCAAAATTAAAATCACTTGGAGTTGATTTTCTGGTGTTTTTAGTATGTCCAACAAAACAAAAAAATATATACTATAAAATTAAAATAATAAAAAAATATTTTTGCTCAGAAAAGTTGTGGGGGCAAATAAAACCACCTGAGGGCCAAATTTGGCCGCCTGTTGGGGAATCATGTTCTACAACAATAAAGACGTGTCACCAGGATTTGTTCCTGTTGCAATGCCACAGTAAAACATTAATCAATCAAAGGAACCAAGGTTGGGTTCAATTCCATTTAAACTCAGTCAATTCAGGAAATTCATCAATACAGACACAAAAAAAGTGACTTTGGTACCTGAAAAGTGCTATATAAGTAACATGTATTATAATTATTATAATTATAATTATTCATAAAATCACGTTATTGAATTAACTCACTCAATGTCTCATTAAACACATCTAATGATATTACCCAAATTCAACAAATCTAGCATATATTCTCATTGGTTCTTAAATCAGAGATAAACTCAGAGACAATATTAACAATCCAGAGAAGACGGTGTTCTCTTCTTGTCTGAAGGTGAAGGGGAGACGTTAAGTTGACAAGTTGAAGCTGGAGTGCAGACATTAACACACCCTCACTCGGTCTCTCAGTGAGTTCATTTTGCATCCCCTGGTGCCGCTGGAGGGTTGAGATTTCACTTTAGAACCCATTGAATGGAAAAGGAACTCGCCCGCCCACTCACCTACTTCCTCCCTCTCTCCCTCTCTCACCCACAACCACACCCTCAGCCATGCCCATCAACACACCTGTGTTTCTCCCGTCTGTAAACTGATGCTGCCCATCACCTCACTAGATGGACCACACCTGAGATGCAAATGTTTTCCACTGGTTATGACAAGACTAAGTGATGTTTTGTATGGTTGAAGAGAATATGCATTGTTGTGTAGAATGTGTTATGGATAGGTAGGGCCCTGAGTTTGCCCAGTCAGGTCAGGTCAAAAGCTCAAGAAAAACTCCAGGACCAAGTTACACAATACGGTGGCCAGTGCAGAAGTATTCAATGTAAATTGTATGACACCATTATAGCTGGAACTGCCCATTGATTTCGAGGATAAATATATTGAAATATATATTTTTTTTTTGTTATTATAATTATTTATTATAACTATTCAGACATATTGGTAAGACTTTATAATAACCCCTGGTTACAAAACATTAAAGGATTTGTAAATAGTTTATAACTATTCATGAATCATTATTCATATATTTACTAACATCAGTAAGTTATTCATTAACAATATGTTATCAATTAATGAACACGGTTATAAATTATGTATTTGTGATAAATAAGACCATTTATAAGGTACTTATTTTATACTTTATAAATGATTTATGAACTAGATTTAATGGGCTTATCACAGCATTTGCAAACCAGTTGTAAAGAAGCTATTATTGGTTACTGTAATCATTTAGAAAACATTAGTTAATGGTTAGTAAACTATATATATATATATATATATATATAGTTTACTAACCATTAACTAGTTAATGAGTATGTTTATAAATACCATCATCAACACTCACTAATACAGTACATTCAGAAAAGTATTCAGGCCCCTTGACTTTTTCCCCAAAAAATTACTTTACAGACTTATTGTAAAACCTTTTTATTCCTCATCAAGTTCCATATAATACCCCATAATGACAAAGCAAAAACAGGTTTTTAGAACATTTTTGCAAATGTATATAAAAAAAAAGTTACATACACCTTAGCCAAATACGTTTAAACTCAGTTTTTCACAATTCCTGACATTTAATCCTAGTTATAATTCCCTGTCTTTTTATTTTTATTTATTTTATTTCACCTTTATTTAACCAGGTAAGCCAGTTGTGTTATGATTTAACTGGATAAGAACCCAAATGCAGACAAGTACACCAAGCCAGAGAAGTTTTAACAGGTTTATTTACAATGTTCAAAGTCCAGGTTTCCAAATATATGGGAAGAGCAAGTCCAGGTACAGGGAGGGTAACAGATCCAGATCAGGGCAGGTGTGGTACCGTAATGTCCTAGTGTCCGTGGTGAGTCCAAAAGAGAGGTCCGGTAATGGAGAGCAGGATGGTGGTGGCAGGAGTGAAGCGGAGGCAGGAGTCAGGTTCCAAATATCTGTGGCACAGGAGAAAAAGTAAATAGAACAGACCAAAAACACAAAGAGCAAAAATAACCAGGTTGAGTCGGCAGCGAGACTAACATGGTCGTCTTGACTATGATCTGACGATGAGTGGTAAGTTTGACCGGGTCTTAAAGGCTGAGGTGATATGGTGAATGAGCTGCAGCTGGAACCCTGACTCCCGCACACCAGACTTCACTCCTGCAATCAAGGACAGACAGAGGGGAGGGAGAGAGCTACCTATCAGCAGTAGGCCTAACAGTACCCCCCCCTCTACGCACGCCACCTGGCGGCCGACGGGTTTATCGGGATGTAACCTATGAAACTCTCGGACCAGATCAGGATCCACAATGAAGCTCCTGGGCACCCAGGAACGTTCCTCGGGACCATAACCCTCCCAATCCACCAGGTACTGGAAACCACGACCTCGGCGGCGAACATCCAGAAGTCGCCGGACAGTGTAGACCGGACCCCCACCCACGATCTTGGGCGGAGGAGGGGGACGAGAGGGCGGGCACAAAGGGCTAACCGACACAGGCTTAATCTGGGAAACATGAAAGGTGGAATGAACCCGTAGGGAGGCAGGAAGCTGTAGCTTAACCGCGCAGGGGTTAACAATAGACAGTATCTTGAACGGTCCTATAAAACGAGGCGCCATCTTCTTAGACTCCACCTTCAATGGAAGGTCCCGTGACTTCAGCCATACCTCTTGACCAGGAGAGTAACCGGGAGCCTGGGACCGGTGACGGTTGGCTTGCCTCTGCATGTACGCCGAAGCTCGGGACAGAGCTACCCTGGCCTTCCTCCAGACCTTGAAGCAGCGGCGCATGTGGGACTGCACCGAGGGTACCGCAAGTTCCCTCTCTTGGGAAGGGAACAGGGGAGGTTGATAACCCAGAGCACACAGAAAAGGAGACAAACCAGAGGAAGCGTTAGTCAAGGTGTTATGAGCATATTCCACCCAGGGGAGCATGGAGCTCCATGACCCAGGGTTAGACCCAGTGACACAGCGAAGTGCGGTCTCCATCTCCTGGTTCGCTCTCTCGGCTTGCCCGTTGGTCTGGGGGTGATATCCAGAGGACAGGCTGGATGTAATGCCCAAAGCTTTACAGAAAGCTTTCCACACCTGGGAGACAAACTGGGGACCCCTGTCAGAGACAATATCCGTGGGTAGACCATGAGAGCGGAACACATGTTCAACCAAAATATCAGCCGTCTCTCTGGCAGTGGGCAGTTTAGGTAGGGCCAAAAAATGAGCGAACTTAGAAAACGATCAATCACCGTAAGAATGACAGTCTTACCAGATGAGGGGGGAAGTCCAGTGACAAAATCCATAGCGATATGCGACCAGGGCCGGCTGGGTATAGGTAGAGGTCGTAGATGACCAGCGCTGGCCTGGGTGGAGTTTTTACTTCGGTGCACATACCGTACAAGCAGCAATGAAGGCTCGAGTGTCCGCCTCCATCGTGGCCCACCAGAACTTCCGCCGCACAAAGTCAAGGGTCCGCGAAACTCCAGGGTGACAGGTAAGGGGAGACGAGTGAGCCCACTGAAGTACCTGGGAGCGAGCAGACTCAGGGACAAACATCCGGTTAGGAGGACCCCTCCCAGGGTCAGCTTGATGATGTTGAGCCTGTCTAACAATCCCCTCGATGTCACATGTGATGACTGCAATACTGCAGGTAGGAGGCAAAATGGGTTCAGGGTTACTACCAGTATCAACAGCCGAATGAACACGAGACAGGGCGTCAGGCTTGACGTTGCGTGACCCAGGACGGTAAGACAGAGAAAAATTGAATCTCCCAAAAATAGTGCCCACCTGGCTTGACGGGGGGTTGAGCTGCTTCGCTGACTGGAGGTAAGCCAGATTCTTATGATCCGTCCAAACGATGAAGGGTTGTTCCGCCCCCTCCAACCAATGTCGCCACTCCTCGAGAGCCAGCTTAACGGCGAGCAGTTCACGATTTCCAACATCATAATTCCTCTCTGCCTGAGAAAGTTTCCTTGAGAGAAAAGCACAGGGATGCAGTTTGTTATCTTCAGGAGAACGTTGTGACAACACTGCACCTACCCCAGTGTCGGATGCATCCACCTCCACGACAAACTGGCGGTCGGGGTCCGGCTGCATCAGAATGGGAGCCGAGGCGAAGCGATGTTTCAGTTCTTCGAACGCTGATTCGGCCCCTTCATTCCAAGCGAACGGTCGTGAGATGGAGGTGAGAGCGGTGGAGTGGCGCCGCAATGCGGCTGTAGTCCTTGATGAACCTCCTATAGAAGTTCGCAAACCCCAGGAATCGTTGAAGTTGTTTGCGGGTAGAGGGAGCTGGCCAGTCCGTGACAGCAGAGATCTTAGCTGGGTCCATCCGCAGCTCCCCTGAGCTATGATGTAACCCAAAAAGAGGTCTCAGACACATGAAATTCACATTTCTCCATCTTCACAAACAGTTTGTTCTCCAACAACCTTTGCAACACCTGGCGCACATGCAGTTCATGTTCCTGGGAGGACTCTGAGAAAATCAAGATATCATCCAGATAGACAAAAACAAACCGATTCAACATGTCCCGAAGGACATCATTGACTAGTGCCTGAAAAACAGCAGGGGCATTAGACAACCCAAAAGGCATAACCCGATACTCAAAATGTCCCAAGGGTGTGTTGAAGGCAGTCTTCCATTCATCACCCTTACGAATGCGCACCAGGTGATACGCATTTCGTAGATCCAGTTTCGTAAAGATGGTAGCACCATGAAGGAGGGGAAAAGCAGAATTAATCAAAGGCAGAGAATACTTGTTCTTAATGGTGATGTTGTTAAGTCCACGGTAATCAATACAGGGTCTGAGGGTCTTATCCTTCTTAGCAACAAAAAGAATCCCGCTCCTACAGGTGACGAGGAAGGACGCATAATACCTGCCGCCAAGGAGTCCCGAATGTAGTTCTCCATAGCCTCCGTCTCCGGCCGGGAGAGATTGTACAGGCGACTGCTGGGGAGCGGGGCTCCTGGCTGGAGGTCAATGGCGCAGTCGTAAGGCCGGTGAGGAGGAAGAGAAGTAGCTCTGTGTTTGCAGAAAACGGATGCCAGGTCATGATACACGTCAGGAACAGCAGAAAGATCCATGGACTCCAGTGGAGGTTGAGGCACAGTACTGGCAGGAGTCTGAGCAGAACACAAACAATTCACATGACAAAATGTGCTCCATGAAACAATGCTACCTGTCACCCAATCAATGTGTGGATTGTGTTTTATGAGCCAGGGGATACCAAGGACCAGGGGAGTCTGTGGGCAGTCGATAATATGGAATTGAATGTTCTCCTGATGATTTCCCGACACTCTAAGACAAACAGGAACAGTCTGATGGGTAATGCGGGTCAACAATTGTCCATTTAGACCCTTAGCCTGCAGCGGACAGTCCATAGGAACAGTCTCCAAATCCATTTGTTGAGCCCACTCTCTATCCAAAAAGCTTTCGTCGGCACCAGAGTCAATCAGCGCACTAACAGAGAAATTCTGGGACTGCCACTGGAGGGATGCCTGGAGCAGAATGCGGGAGAAGAGGAAGAATCCGCTGCTCGGCTCACCAAAACTTCTCCCATTAATGATGAGCCGGCCCTTTTCCCGGACGAACTGGGCAGGAAGGAACGAAATGACCAGCTTCTCCACAATACAGGCAGACCCGAGCCTGAATACGACGTGCACGCTCCTCTGAGGACAACCGTGCACGACCCACCTCCATGGCTTCGGGTTCAGTGCTCCTCGTATCGACTTCCGGGAAGACACGGCTCTCTCCGTAGGGACGATGCAGGGAGGAGTTTGTTGATGACAGACAGGTTGCTTGGAACTAACACTCCTCTCCCGGCGGCGCTCCCGAATCCGATTATCCAACCTGATAGTGAGTGAAATAAGATTATCCAGCGTAGGCGATTCATCATATGACACCAATTCATCTTTTAAGGTCTCAGACAAAGCATTGATGAACACTCCTTGTAATGCCTCGTCATTCCAACCACTCACTGCTGCTAAAGTCCGAAACTCCACTGCCATCTCCGCCACACTACGAGCCCCCTGCCGAAGAGAAAACAGCCGTTTCGCAGCCTCCTTGCCTCGTGACGGGGTGGTCAAAAACCTTCCTCATCTCCGTGGTGAAGGCAACGTAAGCGTTGCAAATGTCCGACTGACTCTCCCAGACCGCGGATCCCCAGGCACGAGCGGAACCGCTAGTAGAGTTGATAAGGTAGGCAATACGGGCTCTTTCTGAGGCGTAGGTGAGGGGCTGTTGTTCAAACACTAACGAGCATTGAGTCAAAAAATCGCCACAGGTTCCCATGTTCCCGTCATAGCGCTCTGGAGCAGGAACAAAAGGCTCTCTGATCTGGGCTGAAGGGGTAGTAAGGGCAGATACTTGATTGGAGAGTAATTGAACCTGATTAAGCAGCACCTGACTGTCCTCAGCAATCGTTTTAAACAGGGTATCATGTTGGCCAAGTAAAATGCCCTGATTGGCTATGGCAGTCCAAATTTGAGTGCACTCTGGGGTGGTATCCGAGCTACTGTCTGCTGGGTTCATGTTGGTCAGATCATACTGTTATGATTTAACTGGATAAGAACCCAAATGCAGACAAGTACACCAAGCCAGAGAAGTTTTAACAGGTTTATTTACAATGTTCAAAGTCCAGGTTTCCAAATATATGGGAAGAGCAAGTCCAGGTACAGGGAGGGTAACAGATCCAGATCAGGGCAGGTGTGGTACCGTAATGTCCTAGTGTCCGTGGTGAGTCCAAAAGAGAGGTCCGGTAATGGAGAGCAGGATGGTGGTGGCAGGAGTGAAGCGGAGGCAGGAGTCAGGTTCCAAATATCTGTGGCACAGGAGAAAAAGTAAATAGAACAGACCAAAAACACAAAGAGCAAAAATAACCAGGTTGAGTCGGCAGCGAGACTAACATGGTCGTCTTGACTATGATCTGACGATGAGTGGTAAGTTTGACCGGGTCTTAAAGGCTGAGGTGATATGGTGAATGAGCTGCAGCTGGAACCCTGACTCCCGCACACCAGACTTCACTCCTGCAATCAAGGACAGACAGAGGGGAGGGAGAGAGCTACCTATCAGCAGTAGGCCTAACAAGTTGAGAACAAGTTCTCATTTACAACTGCGACCTGGTCAAGATAAAGCAAAGCAGTGCGATAAAAACAACAACAACACAGAGTTAGATATGGGGTAAAACAAAACATAAAGTCAAAAATACAACAGAAAATATATATACAGTGTGTGCAAATGTAGCAAGTTATGGAGGTAAGGCAATAAATAGGCTATAGTGCAAAATAATTACAATTAGTAATAACACTGGAATGATAGATGTGCAAGAGATGATGTGCAAATAGAGATACTGGGGTGCAAATGAGCAAAATAAATAACAATATAGGGATGAGGTAGTTGGGTGGGCTAATTTCAGATGGGCTGTGTACAGGTGCAGTGATCGGTAAGGTGCTCTGACAACTGATGCTTAAAGTTAGTGAGGGAGATAAGAGTCTCCAGCTTCAGAGATTTTTGCAATTCGTTCCAGTCATTGGCAGCATAGAACTGGAAGGAATGGCGGCCAAAGGAGGTGTTGGCTTTGTGGATGACCAGTGAGATATACATGCTGGAGCGCATACTACGGGTGGGTGTTGCTATGGTGACCAATGAGCTAAGATAAGGCGGGGATTTGCCTAGCAGTGATTTATAGATGGCCTGGAGCCAGTGGGTTTGGCGACGAATATGTAGTGAGGACCAGCCAACAAGAGCGTACAGGTCACAGTGGTGGGTAGTATGTGGGGCTTTGGTGACAAAACGGATGGCACTGTGATAGACTACATCCAATTTGCTGAGTGGAGTGTTGGAGGCTATTTTGTAAATGACATCGCCGAAGTCAAGGATCAGTAGGATAGTCAGTTTTACGAGGGCATGTTTGGCAGCATGAGTGAAGGAGGCTTTGTTGCGAAATAGGAAGCCGATTCTAGATTTAACTTTGGATTGGAGATGCTTAATGTGAGACTGGAAGGAGAGTTTACAGTCTAACCAGACACCTAGGTATTTGTAGTTGTCCACATACTCTAGGTCAGACCCGTCGAGAGTAGTGATTCTAGTCGGGTGGGCGGGTGCCAGCAGCGTTCGATTGAAGAGCATGCATTTAGTTTTACTAGTGTTTAAGAGCAGTTGGAGGGTACTGAACGAGTTTTGTATGGCATTGAAGCTCGTTTTGGAGGTTTTAGGTCAGTTAGGATCACCACTTTATTTTAAGAATGTGAAATGTCAGAATAATAGTAGAGAGAATGATTTATTTCACCTTGTATTTCTTTCATCACATTTACAGCGGGTCAGAAGTTTACATACACTCAATTAGTATTTGGTAGCAATGCTATTCAATTGTTTAACTTGGGTCAAATGTTTTGGGTAGCCTTCCACAAGCTTCCCACAATAAGTTAGGTGAATTTTGGCCCATTCCTTCTGACAGAGCTGGTGTAACTGAGTCAGGTTTGTAGGCCTCCTTGCTTGCACACGCTTTTTCAGTTCTGCCCACTAATTTTCTATATAGTGAGGTCAGGACTTTGTGATGGCCACTCCAATACTTTGACTTTGTTGTCTTTAAACCATTTTGCCACAACTTTGGAAGTATGCTTGGGGTGATTGTCCATTTGGAAGACACATTTGCGACCAAGCTTTAACTTTCTGACTGATGTCTTGAGATGTCGCTTCAATATATCCACATAATTTTCCTTCCTCATGATGCCATCTATTTTGTGATGTGCACAAGTACCTCCTGCAGCAAAGCACCCCCACAGCATAATGCTGCCACCCCCGTGCTTCACGGTTGGGATGGTGTTCTTCGGATTGCAAGCAACCCCCTTTTTCCTCCAAACATAACGATGGTCATTATGGCCAAACAGTTCAATTTTTGATTCATCAGACCAGAGGACATTTCTCCAAGAAGTAAGATCTTTGTCCCCATGTGCAGTTGCAAACCGTAGTCTGGCTTTTTTAAGGTGGTTTTGGAGCAGTGGCTTCTTCCTTGCTGAGCAGCCTTTCAGGTTATGTTGATATAGGACACGTTCTACTGTGGATATAGATACTTTTGTACCTGTTTCCTCCAGCATCTTTACAAGGTCCTTTGCTGTTCTTCTGGGATTGATTTGCACTTTTCACACCAAAGTACGTTCATCTCTATGAGACAGAACGTGTCTCCTTCCTGAGCGGTATGACGGCTGCGTGGTCCCATGTTGTTTATACTTGCGTACTATTGTTTGTACAGATGAACGTGGTACCTTCAGGAATTTGGAAATTGCTCCCAAGGATGAACCAGACTTGTGGAGGTCAACAATTTCTTTTCTGAGGGCTTGGCTGATTTCTTTTGATTTTCCCATGATGTCAAGCAAAGAGGCACTGAGTTTGAAGGTAGGCATTCAAATACATCCACAGGTACCCCTCTAATTGACTCAAAGGATGTCAATTAGCCTACCAGAAGCTTCTAAAGCCATGATCTCATTTTCTGGAATTTTCCAAGCTGTTTAAAGGCACAGTCAACTTAGTGTATGTAAACTTCTGACCCACTGGAATTGTGATACATTTAATTATAAGTGACATAATCTGTCTGTAAACAATTGTTGGAAAAATTGCTTGTGTCATGCACAAAGTAGATGTCGTACCGACTTGTGGTTGAAAAACGAGTTTGAATGACTTCAACCTAAGTGTATGTAAACTTCCGACTTCAACTGTACACATTTACATAAGTATTCAGACCCTTTACTCAGTACTTTGTTGAAGCACCTTGGGCAGTGATTACAGCCTTGAGTCTTCTTGGCTATGTCGCTACAAACTTGGCACACCTGTATTTGGGGAGTTTCTCCCATTCTTCTCTGCAGCTCCTCTCAAGCTCTGTCCTGTTGGATGGGTAGCGTCGCTGCACAGCTATTTTCAGGTCTCTCCAGATATGTTCGATTGGGTTCAAGTCCAGTCTCTGGCTGGGCCTCTCAAGGACATTCAGAGACTTGTCGCGAAGCCACTCCTGCGTTGTCTAGGCTGTGTGCTTAGGGTTGTTGTCCTGTTGGAAAGTGAACCTTTGCCCCAGTCTGAGGTCCTGAGCACTCTAGAGCAGGTTTTCATCAATGATCTCTCTGTAGTTTGCTCCGTTCATCTTTCCCTCGATTTTGACTAGTCTCCCCACAGCATGATGCTGCCACCACCATGCTTTACCATAGGGATGATGCCAGGTTTCCTCCAGACGTGACGCTTGGAATTCAGGCCAAAGAGTTCAATCTTGGTTTCATCAGACCAGAGAATCTTGTATCTCATGGTCTGAGAGTACTTTAGGTGCCTTTTGGCAAACTCCAAACGGTCTGTCATGTGCCTTTTACTGAGGAGTGGCTTCCGTCTGGCCACTCTACCAGAGTGCTGCAGAGATGGATGTCCTTCTGGAAGGTTCTCCCATCTCCACAGAAGAACTCTGGAGCTGTCAGAGTGACCATCGTGTTCTTGGTCACTTCCCTGACCAAGGCCCTTTTCCCGGATTGCTCAGTTTGGCCAGGCGGCCAGCTCTAGGAAGAGTCTTTGTGTTTCCAAACGTCTTCCATTTAAGAATGATGGAGGCCACCGTGTTCCTGGGGACCTTCAATGCTGCAGAAATGTTTTGTACCCTTCGCCAAATCTGTGCCTCGACACAATCCTGTCTCGGAGCTCTACGGACAATTCCTTCGACCTCATGGCTTGGTTTTTACTCTGATATGCACTATCAACTGTGGGACCTTATATAGACAGGTTTGTACCTTTCCAAATCATGTCCAATCAATTGAATTTACCACAGGTGGACCCCAATCAAGTTGTAGAAACATCTCAAGGATGATCAATGGAAACAGGATGCACCTGAGCTCAATTTCGAGTCTCATAGCAAAAGGTCTGAATACTTATTTTCTTGTTTTCTTTTTGTCATTATGGGGTATTGTGTGTAGATTAATGAGATTTGTATTGATTTAATCTATTTTAGAATGAGGCTTTAACGTAGCAATGTGGAAACAGTCAAGAGGTCTGAATATTTTCCGAAGGCTACTTACAAAATATTTACTAATAATGACTTACATTTTTTTAGGGCCTGAAGTGAGGACCGTCTATACCTTGTAAAACATTTATAAATTGCCTTTTACTACCGTACGGCTGGCCACGCCATTACAGTAGTACCTGATGCTCAATAAAAAGCTCAAAATGAACTGAAACATGCCACACTTAACAGCAGAGTACAAACAACAGGATGTTTGAGTAAATATCAACATTTAATTTCAGCTTCAGGTGTCTCAGAATAGGATTGCTGTTGTTGTTACAGTTTGAACACGAGATATAGAACATTTCAAACTGTTACATACTGCGATTTACCAAGACCAGTGGAGATTTTAGTTGGTTGGGCAAACATTTATTTTTTACGCCTTCCAGCAAAGGAACAACACAACACTAAACAGTACATGAACTGTTCTATAACGGTGACAAACGGTGCCCACAAACTGTTAGGGCCTACATACAGTTGTCCCAGCAGCAGAGCTTTCTTTTAAGCACCATGGAGTGAATCCTTACCACTGCTACACCTGGCTATCAGCGGAGCCTTGTGTGGCAGCAAAACAGTTCATTCAGCCTTGCTTACTGCCTTAAAAAAATATAGCTGATATAGCTGACTTGCTCCTAATGACAATTGAGATGTACAAACTATGGCATAATGGGACGACAAGTGGATCATTTCGATTAAGACATTAATTAATGAGTGAGCTAGGACGTACAAAGTCAATATACCTATTTGTTTAGCACTTTTGAAATGCACAGCGACAGAATTCAGAACATGGGCCGTTCTTACAGTGTTCTCCCTGTACACCAAGTCAGAACCGTAGGATAAATAAAAGGGGGGCATATAAGCAGACAATGAAAGCTCTTACAATATTTGATGATTACATTTCTCTAAAACAGGCTATAGGCTACATGTGCACCACCAAGTCAGAACAGTAGGCAAAATTAAGAGGGGAAAATAGACCAGATTATTAGGGTGAGGCACATGGGCTACTAACAGCTTACTACACAACATACAATTAGTTTTACTTTCTTAGCCACATATTTCCCTGGCGTATTACATCATTTATGCAGCAGCATACAATACACTTTTGGACCAAATTTGTCATCAAAGTCTGGCATTCTATGGATTTATGGTGCTTTCAAGACAACTGGGAACAATGAAAAAAACAAGATCTAATCATGATGACGTCATTGATCTTCAGGTCGTAGCTCTAGAAAGAGGCCCGAGTTTCAGATTAACAATTCCGAGTTGGATGACCGTTCAAATCGTATTCTCCCAGTCAGAGCTAATTTTTCCCAGAGTTCTCTAGTTGTCTTGAACTCGCTGAAGTCAAGTTTCGCAGTTCTGAGTTAACTGTTGTTTTGAGTGGCACAAATCATGCTTCATTGACAGCATGGCCAACGTTGAATGTTTATCATTTTAAACTTGGAAAAGAGACCCTTAATCCCAGATTTGGGATCACACAGCCACTCCACTGAATAGCAGGCTAGTGATTGCTTTGCAATGCTTGCAGTTAGCCACTGATTCCTTCCAAACCACTCATTGTTGAATATGCGATTTCCAAATAGTTTCTCTTCATAATTTATCTTCATATGACAAGGATTAAAAAGGATTTGCCAGTAGATTGTCGACTTGATTCATGATGACGACTGCTAGATAAGATTTTGAAAGTATGATGTTGACATGATCAGTCCAATCAAAGCTACTGTAGATATAACGTGATTTAACGTCATTTTATCTGTGGCCAATGACCTTGAGCCTTATTGGATGGGCACTTCTAATGTACAGTGGGGAGAACAAGTATTTGATACACTGCCGATTTGTGCAGGTTTTCCTACTTACAAAACATGTAGAGGTCTGTAATTTTTAGCATAGGTACACTTCAACTGTGAGAGACGGAATCTTTCTGGACAAAAATCCAGAAAATCACATTGTATGATTTTTAAGTAATTAATTTGCATTTTATTGCATGACATAAGTATTTGATACATCAGAAAAGCAGAACTTAATATTTGGTACAGAAACCTTTGTTTGCAATTACAGAGATCATAAGTTTCCTGTAGGTCTTGACCAGGTTTGCACACACTGCAGCAGGGATTTTGGCCCACTCCTCCATACAGACCTTCTCCAGATCCTTCAGGTTTCGGAGCTGTCGCTGGGCAATACGGACTGTCAGCTCCCTCCAAAGATTTTCTATTGGGTTCAGGTCTGGAGACTGGCTAGGCCACTCCAGGACCTTGAGATGCTTCTTATGGAGCCACTCCTTAGTTGCCCTGGCTGTGTGTTTCAGGTCGTTGTCATGCTGGAAGACCCAGCCACGACCCATCTTCAATGCTCTTACTGAGGGAAGGAGGTTGTTGGCCAAGATCTAGTGATATATGGCCCCATCCATCCTCCCCTCAATACGGTGCAGTCGTCCTGTCCCCTTTGCAGAAAAGCATCCCCAAAGAATTATGTTTCCACCTCCATGCTTCATGGTTGGGATGGTGTTCTTGGGGTTGTACTCATCCTTCTTCTTCCTCCAAACACGGCGACTGGAGTTTAGACCAAAAAGCTCTATATTTCTCTCATCAGACCACATGACCTTCTCCCATTCCTCCTCTGGATCATCCAGATGGTCATTGGCAAACTTCAGACGGGCCTGGACATGTGCTGGCTTGAGCAGGGGGACCTTGTGTGCGCTGCAGGATTTTAATCCATGACGGCATAGTGTGTTAGTAATGGTTTTCTTTGAGACTGTGGTCCCAGCTCTCTTCAGGTCATTGACCAGGTCCTGCCGTGTAGTTCTGGGCTGATCCCTCACCTTCCTCATGATCATTGATGCCCCACGAGGTGAGATCTTGCATGGAGCCCCAGACCAAGGGTGATTGACCGTAATCTTGAACTTCTTCCATTTTCTAATAATTGTGCCAACAGTTGTTGCCTTCTCACCAAGCTGCTTGCCTATTGCCGTACTCCTGAGTGGCGCAGTGGTCTAAGGCACTGCATCGCAGTGCTAACTGTGCCGAATCCAGGCTCTGTCGCAGCCGGCCGCGACCGGGAGACTCATGGGCAGCGCACAATTGGCCCAGCGTCGTCCAGGGTAGGGGAGGGAATGGCTGGCAGGGATGTTGATAGAGCATGGCGTTTGCAACGCCAGGGTTGTGGGTTTGATTCCCACGGGGGGCCAGTATAAAAAAAAAAATGTATTCACTAACTGTAAGTCGCTCTGGATAAGAGCGTCTGCTAAATGACTTAAATGTAAATGTATAGTCCTGTAGCTCATCCCAGCCTTTTGCAGGTCTACAATTTTATCCCTGATGTCCTTACACAGCTCTCTGGTCTTGGCCATTGTGGAGAGGTTGGAGTCTGTTTGATTGAGTGTGTGGACAGGTGTCTTTTATACAGGTAACGAGTTCAAACAGGTGCAGTTAATACAGGTAATGAGTGGAGAACAGGAGGGCTTCTTAAAGAAAAACTAACAGGTCTGTGAGAGCCGGAATTCTTACTGGTTGGTAGGTGATCAAATACGTATGTCATGCAATAAAATGCAAATTAATTACTTAAAAATCATACAATGTGATTTTCTGGATTTTTGTTTTCGATTCCGTCTCTCACAGTTGAAGTGTACCTATGATAAAAAATTACAGACCTCTACATGCTTTGTAAGTAGGAAAACCTGCAAAATCGGCAGTGTATCAAATACTTGTTCTCCCCACTGTAACTTTATGGCAGCACACAAGGGACTTCCATTTTTTAGCTCTACCTTTAGACTTCGCGTTGACGTACTGTCCCCACGAGTGACAGAACACTGAGCTAATCACGGTGGAACTAGAGAACATTACCAACACCTACGCTCCATATTTTCTGCTGGCTGTCCAACCACCACAGAAGGCACTGAGCTAGGCTGAAACACCTGCATTTTGGAGATGCCTTACTCAAGAAAGCAAAAAAGAGACCATGTTTGTATGCAGCTTTATTAACTCAATATATATATATACATATTTTTGTTTTACATCGTTTGCAAACTGATATGTGACACATATTAATGCCAAAATAACATGCAAAACAGGCAAGCCAAAAAAATACAGTACCAGTCAAAAGATTGGACACACCTACTACATCAAAACTATGAACTAACACATATGGAATCATGTAGTAACCAAAAACATTTATTTTGGCTGCAATGTTCAGGTGCAGTTATCTCTAATGAACGTATCCTCTGCAGCAGAGGTAACTCTGGGTCTTCCATTCCTATGGCGGTCCTCATGAGAGCCAGTTTCATCATAGCGCTTGATGGTTTTTGCGACTGCACTTGAAGAAACTTTCAAAGTTCTTGTAATTTTCCGGATTGACTGACTTTCATGTCTTAAAGTAATGATGGAATGTGTTTCTCTTATCTTATTTGAGCTGTTCTTGCCATAATATGGACTTCGTTTTTTCCAAATAGTGCAATCTTCTGTATGCCAACCCCACCATGTCACAACATAACTGATTTGTTCAAACGCATTAACAAGGAAAGAAATTCCACAAATTCAATTTTACCAAGGCACACCTGTTAATTGAAATGCATTCCAGGTGACTACCTCATGAAGCTGGTTGAGAGAATGTCAATAGTGTGCAAAGCTGTCATCAAGGCAAAGTGTGGCTACTTTGAAGACTTTCAAATATTAAATATATTTTGATTTGTTGAACACTTCTTTGGTTACTGCATATGTATTATTTCATAGTTTTGATGTCTTGACTATTATTCTACAGTGTAGAAAATAGTCAAAATGAAGAACAACCCTGGAATGAGTAGGTGTTCTAAAATGGCAGTATATATATTTTCTTGAGATGATATGCTAGAATAAATATAAGTTATTTATCAAGTTGTTCAGTATAAAATACTTACTGGTAGAGACAGAATTGTAAAGCGACTAAAATGTTTATGCAAAGGTTAATGACAGTGTCTTCTGACATTTAGTCACTCTTTGTTAGCTGTAGCCTCCTCACATGTTATTATAATGTAGTAATAAGGTCTGGATGTTTTCTCTGCTTTACAACAAATAACAGAAGGATACATGTGTAGTTCAGCACAAGTATTTATTTAGTATCCAAAGAAGAAAAAACACCAACTTAACACATAATGTACACACTTTTTAAAAACCTTGTACAACGTGAGTATTATCGTCCCATCTCACTATTAAATACAGATATGGAAGTAATGTATAGTTCTAGCAATAGAAAGAAGATTGAAAAGGTATTCTTGCACTTTAGTGGGAAGGGATTGAAATATTAATTAATGTATTTTTCCACACACATCTTTACCAATATACAATTAAAATACCAAAACATTGTCTGTCAGCTACATACATGTTGTAAGTAGTTTACAATTCACCCTTGGAATCAGGTGGTAGGCCTACTGGCCTGTTATCTAGCCTCTATTATCTCTTAGAGACGTCTGATACAGGGCATCTTCCCAACCCTGTGGAGGTACAGGAGGGGCTGCACGAACCCAGCGATCACGTTGATGGTGAAACAAATGTTAGAGGCCAAAAAAAAATCTCCAATGTTCAAATAACCTTGTATAGGTACAGTTACTTCATATGGAAGATAGCTCACAATCATAGACACCAGGATAATCAAAATGATCCTGAAAGCCCTCATCTTCATGTCATTTGTCCCCTCCCTCTCCCCTTCCCCCGGCCCGGGACGTTTCAGATCCCTGAGAACTGAGAGGCAGCAGAATAGCTGCAACAAAAACAACATCAGAAACTCACCCCAGTAAACATACAAGAAAACAGATGTTTCACTCCCAAGCATAAAGAACAGACAGGACCCAAGCACCATCAGCCAGACAACACCACAACACCCCACCCTGTATCTCAGGGGTTTGTACTTCATGTAGACCACAGGGTGGACCACTGCCAGGTAGCGCTCCAAACAGACACAGCACTGGAACAGGGGACGACCGGTGTAGAGAAACCCATAAGAAAATAACATGATGTACGAGATAACGATTATGGGGTGATGTAGCCGGATAAAATAAAAGATAGCAGACATGCAGAAGAGGACTTCAGACACAGTTAGGTTGAGAGAGAAGAACTCTGAGGCCATCGTCCCTCCGGCTTTGGTCAGTATCAGCCACAGGATGTAGACATTGGTGGGGAGACCCAGGATGATGTTGATTGAAAAGGAAGCAATGTTGATTAATTGGATTTGGGAAAAGTAGCCAGCCAGTGGATCGTCAGGAAGGGAAGAGTTGGTAGCTGGAGATGAAGTATTCATCATTTCACTTGGTGCAGTTCTGATGTGTGATATAAGCTGAGAGAGAGAGAGAGAGAGAGAGAGAGAGAGAGAGAGAGAGAGAGAGAGAGAGAGAGAGAGAGAGAGAGAGAGAGAGAGAGAGAGAGAGAGAGAGAGAGAGAGAGAGAGAGAGAGAGAGAGAGAGAGAGAGAGAGAGAGAGAGAGAGAGAGGTCAACACTAGATCATTCAATATACAGGGCATTCAGAAAGTATTCACACCCCTTTACTTTTTCCATATTTTGTTGTGTTACAGCCTGAATAAAAAATTGATTAAATTGAGATTTTGTGTCACTGATCTACAAACAATACCCCATACTATAAGTGGAATTTTGTTTGTAGAACATTTTAGAAATATATAAAATATTAAAAGCTGAAATGTCTTGAGTCAACAAGTATTCAACATTTTTGTAATGGCAAGCCTAAATACGTTCAGGAGTAGAAATGTGTGTAAAAAAAAAAACATAATTAGTTGCATGGACTCATTCCGTGTTTAATAATAATGGTTAACATGATTTTTGATTGACTGCCCCATCTCTGTACCCCGCACATATATTTGTCTGTAAAGTCACTCAATCGAGTACTGAATTTCAAGCACAGATTCAACCACAAAGACCAGGGAGGTTTTTTAATACCTTGCAGGAAGGGCACATATTGGAACAAATTGCAAAAATCTCTGAAGCTGGAGACACTTATCTCCCTCACTAACTTTAAGCATCAGTTGTCAGAGCACCTTACCGATCACTGCACCTGTACACAGCCCATCTGAAATTAGCCCGCCCAACTACCTCATCCCTATATTGTTATTTATTTTGCTCATCTGTACCCCAGTATCTCTATTTGCACATCATCTCTTGCACATCATTCCAGTGTTAATACTAAATTGTAATTATTTTGCACTATAGCCTATTTTATTGCCTTACCTCCATAACTTGCTAAATTTGCACACTGTATATTAATTGTATTTCTGTTGTATTTTTTTTGATTTTTGTTTTGTTTTACCCCATATGTAACTCTGTGTTGTTGTTTTTATCGCACTGCTTTGCTTTATCTTGGCCAGGTCGCAGTTGTAAATGAGAACTTGTTCTCAACTGGTTTACCTGGTTAAATAAAGGTGAAATAAAAATAAATAAAAATATTGGTAGATGTTTTTTTTTTTTTTAAACAAGCAGACGCTGGATATCCCTTTGAGCATGGTGAAGTTATTAATTACACTTTGGATGGTGTATCAATACACACAGTCACTATGAAGATACAGGCATCCTTCGTAACTCAATTGCCTGAGAGGAAGGAAACTGCTCAGAGATTTCACCTTGAGGCCAACTTGTGATTTTCAAACAGTTACAGAGTTTAATGGTTGTGATATGAGAAAATTGAGGTTGGATCAACAACATTGTACGTATTCCATAATACTAACCTAAATGATGGAGTGAAAAGAAGGAAGCCTGTACAGAATAAAAATTTTACAAAACATGTATCTTGTTTGCAAAAAAGTACTTTAGCATTTCTGCAAAAAATTTGGAAAACAAATAAATGTTTTGTCCTGAATACAATACGCTATGTTTGTGACATCACTGAGTACCACTCTTCAAGGACTAGAGAGTTTCTTAGGATAAAATACATGTAATACAGCTAGAAGCACAGGCAAAATCCTGGAGAAAAACCTGGTTCAGTCTATTTTCAACAGTACAATTATCGAAAACACAAGGCATACCAAGACAACATTGAATGTTCCTAGTTACAGTTTTGACTTCAATTGGCATGAAAATCTATGGCAAGACTTGAAAATGGCTGTCTAGCAATGATCAACAATCCTCTTAACAGAGCTTGAAGAATAAAAAAATAAAATTATGCAAATATTGTACAATCCAGGTGTGCAAAGCTCCTACAGACTTACCAAAAAAGACTCACAGCTGTAATCGCCGCCAAAGGTGCTTCTATAAAGTATTGACTCAGGGGTGTGAATACTTATGTAAATTAGATATTTCTGTATTTCATTTTCAATACATTTTTTAAAACATATATAAAAAATGTTTTCACTTTGTCATTATGGGGTATTGTGTGTGTATATGTAATCCATTTTGAATTCAGGCTGTAACACAATAACATTTTGAATAAGTCAAGGGGTATGAATAATTTCTGAAGGCACTTAATATACCAAACATTAGGAACAGCTTCCTAGTATTGAGTTTGCCCTTAGAACAGCCTTAATTTGTCGGGGCATGGACTCTACTTGGTGTCGAAAGCGTTCCACAGGGATGCTGGCCCATGTTGACTCCAATGCTTCCGACAGTTGTGTCAAGTTGGCTGGATGTCCTTTGGGTGGTGAACCTTTCTTGATACACATGGAAAACTGTTAAGCGTGAAAAATCCAGCAGCGTTGCAGTTCTTGATTCAAACCGGTGCACCTGCCACCTACTACCATACCCCGTTCAAAGGCACTTAAATATTTTATCTTGCCAATTCACCCTCTGAATGGCACACATACACAAACCATGTCTCAATTGTATCAAGGCTTCTTTAACCTGTCTCCTCCCCTTCATCTACACTGTTTGAAGTGGATTCAACAAGTGGCATCAATAAGGGATAATAGCTTTCACCTGGATTCACCTGGTCAATCTATGTCATGGAAAGAGCAGGTGTTCTTAATGTTTTATATACGCAGTTACATTTACATTTAAATAGCCTTTTAAGGGGTTTCATCAATACAAATTGAAAACACAAATTCCTGTAAGATATTCATATCACACATGCATGAATTACACAAAGTGGTGTCCCAAAGAAATAGAGTAGCTAGAACGGTCATTGATATTCAAGTCAAGTGAGTGTACCTAATTCTATTTCTATGGATGTGCCACCTCTCCCTCACTGGTCCCGGAGATGTCTACTTAAGGTGTACCAGTCGTTAGATCAAGCTTAGGATCAGGCTTACACCCCCACCAAAACACCAGTGTTTCTCCTGTCTGTAAACTGATGCTGCCCATCACCTCACTTAATGGACCACACCTGACATGCAAATGTTTTCCACTGGTTATGACAACACTAAGTGATGTTTAGTATGGTTGAAGAGAATATGATGTGCTGTGGAGAATACGTTGTGGATCGATAGGGCCCCTGAGTTTTTCCAGACCAGGTCAGGTTAAAAGGTCAGGGAAACCTCCATGCCCTAGTTACACAATATGGCAGTCAGTACAGAAGTATTCAGGTGTTATTAATGTTTTATATACGCAGTTACATTTACATTTAAATAGCCCTTTAAGGGGTTTCATCAATACAAATTGAAAACACAAATTTCTGTAAGATATTCATATCACACATGCATGAATTACACCATGCATAATTTTTTTTTCTGCTATGAAATATCTTGGAATTCCAGAACATGTACGGAACAAAAGTAGAAAACCTCAGAAGTGACATGAATACTTCTTCTACAGCAACAATTCAGGTTTTAAGAGAAAAAATTAAAATGTCAAACCTTGACTGATGGAGCTCTTCTCTCTCCTGGAAATTCTGTGTCCGTCAAGAACTGAATGCTGGGTCAAACACAACAGACACAACATAACAGGGGTAAAATGGATGGAAATGGAGGAGGTACTTCCTACCCTTATCCAATGAGAATGATCATCTTTGTTTTTTAATCTCATTCAAAACATTTTCCATTTGGTGGGTGCTGAACTCAAGCCAGTTCTATTGGGCCCAGCTTGTACACCTGTGAGTCACAAACAGGTGCAGTAGGTCATTACACCTATGCAAATGATTGTTTTTGACAGGACCTAATGGCCATACACAGTCTATGATTGATTGAGGAGGTTTTGTAAGTGACTGTATCTACACAGTAGCTAGAGACAGGAGACCTCCTAACCATGTGATGTGGCTGTAACAACACAACAGAAAAACAGATATAGTTTATGAAGTGTATATTCAACCAGGCAGATCCAAAGGTTAGGATTAGGCATAGGGAATTATATTAGTTACGTTTAGGGCTAAGGTTAGGGGTTAAGGTTAGGCTTAGGGAGATGGGTGTAGCATAAGGGGTTAACTTTAGGGCTAAGGTTAGGGTTAGGTTTGGGTTCACGGTTAGCGTTATGGTTAAGGTTAGGCTTAGGGGAATGGATGTAACGTAAAGGGTTAACTTTAGGGCTGAGGAGAGGGGTTAAGGTTAGGGTTAGGTGGATTGGTGTAGCATAAGGAGCTAACTTTAGGGCTAAGGTTAGGGTTAGGTTTGGGTTTAACGTTAGCTTAAGGGTTAAGGTTAGGCAATGCAGGGTTAGTGTAACTGTTATTCGGAACCATACAAAATCTGCCAGTCATATATATTCACTACCTATAGTTTAGTTAGCTCTTCATTCCACATACTGTTAAGACTTGGCAATATGTACTGTACATATGGGTACAAGTCCTGTTGTTCTGGATCTTGGGCACTATTGGATTAAAGGGATAGTTCAAGATTCCGGCAATTAAGCCCTTTATTTAAACCCAGAGTCATATGAACTCATGAGTACCATTTTTATGTCTCCGCGTCCAGTATGAAGGAAATTACAGGTAGTTTTGAGAGTTAGCCGTTCCGTTAGACCTCCACTCATTGTGTTAATGCTCGATAGCATTGGCTCGCAAAACTGCCTTTAACTTAATTAATACGTGATGTAGAAACATACACATTGTATCCATGAGTTCATCTGACTCTGGGAAAGTAGACAAATGTTGTCTATGCCAAAATCTCGCACTATCCCTTTAAATATACATGAATATATACAGTGGGGGAAAAAAGTATTTAGTCAGCCACCAATTGTGCAAGTTCTCCCACTTAAAAAGATGAGAGAGGCCTGTAAATTTCATCATAGGTACACGTCAACTATGACAGACAAAATGAGGGAAAAAAAATCAGAAAGTCACATTGTAGGATTTTTTCTGAATTTATTTGCAAATTATGGTGGAAAATAAGTATTTGGTCAATAACAAAAGTTTCTCAATACTTTGTTATATACCCTTTGTTGGCAATGACACAGGTCAAACGTTTTCTGTAAGTCTTCACAAGGTTTTCACACACTGTTGCTGGTATTTTGGCCCATTCCTCCATGCAGATCTCCTCTAGAGCAGGGATGTTTTGGGGCTGTCGCTGGGCAACACGGACTTTCAACTCCCTCCAAAGATTTTATATGGGGTTGAGATCTGGAGAATGGCTAGGCCACTCCAGGACCTTGAAATGCTTCTTACGAAGCCACTCCTTCGTTGCCCGGGCGGTGTGTTTGGGATCATTGTCATGCTGAAAGACCCAGCCACGTTTCATCTTCAATGCCCTTGCTGATGGAAGGAGGTTTTCACTCAAAATCTCACGATACATGGCCCCATTCATTCTTTCCTTTACACGGATCAGTCGTCCTGGTCCCTTTGCAGAAAAACAGCCCCAAAGCATCAATCAATCAATCAATTTTATTTTATATAGCCCTTCGTACATCAGCTAATGTTTCCACCCCCATGCTTCACAGTAGGTATGGTGTTCTTTGGATGCAACTCAGCATTCTTTGTCCTCCAAACACGACGAGTTGAGTTTTTACCAAAAAGTTATATTTTGGTTTCATCTGACCATATGACATTCTCCCAATCCTCTTCTGGATCATCCAAATGCACTCTAGCAAACTTCAGACGGGCCTGGACATGTACTGGCTTAAGCAGGGGGACACGTCTGGCACTGCAGGATTTGAGTCCCTGGCGGCGTAGTGTGTTACTGATGGTAGGCTTTGTTACTTTGGTCCCAGCTCTCTGCTGGTCATTCACTAGGTCCCCCCGTGTGGTTCTGGGATTTTTGCTCACCGTTCTTGTGATCATTTTGACCCCACGGGGTGAGATCTTGCGTGGAGCCCCAGATCGAGGGAGATTATCAGTGGTCTTGTATGTCTTCCGTTTCCTAATAATTGCTCCCACAGTTGATTTCTTCAAACCAAGCTGCTTACCTATTGCAGATCCAGTCTTCCCAGCCTGGTGCAGGTCTACAATTTTGTTTCTGGTGTCCTTTGACAGCTCTTTGGTCTTGGCCATAGTGGAGTTTGGAGTGTGACTGTTTGAGGTTGTGGACAGGTGTCTTTTATACTGATAACAAGTTCAAACAGGTGCCATTAATACAGGTAACGAGTGGAGGACAGATGAGCCTCTTAAAGAAGAAGTTACAGGTCTGTGAGAGCCAGAAATCTTGCTTGTTTGTAGGTGACCAAATACTTATTTTCCCCCATAATTTGCAAATAAATTCATTAAAAATCCTACAATATGATTTTATGGAAAAAAAAATCTAAATTTGTCTGTCATAGTTGACGTGTACCTATGATGAAAATTACAGGCCTCTCTCATCTTTTTAAGTGGGAGAACTTGCACAATTGGTGGCTGACTAAATACTTTTTTTCCCCACTGTACAAAGTGGTGTTCAAAGAAATAGAGTAGCTAGAACGGTCATTGATATTCAAGTCAATGTTGTGAGTGTACCCAATTCTATTTCTATGGTTGTGCCACCTCTCCCTCACTGGCCCCTGAGGCAGCATGGTAGTTTAACACTTCTGTGGAGTTAGAAGAGGGGCTGCACCAGCCCACTGACAACCAGGAGTAACATGTTGAGGTTAGCGAGCAGGCAGAACACTTTGACCACGATGGAGTCGTACAGCAGGTAAATGACCACTGTGGGAAGGTTGTTGATCAACATCATGGCCATGACGACAGAGACGATCGTGAACGCTCTCTTCTTCATGGAGTTCATCCCTTCTTTCTCCCTCTCCCCTCCTCCTCTTCTCTCCATCTCTCCCTGTCCTGGTGGGGGGCGCTTCAGGACACAGAGGATGGAAAGGATAGATCGACCAATAGGAAGTGCAGGATGTAGGTGAGGAAGCAGTGGATGGGGAACTGAGGTGCGTAGAGGGAAACAGCCGTCCCTGTGAACATCAGCGTGACCCCCCCAGGCCCTGGCCGCCCACCCCACCCTGAACCTTAAGGGTTTGTCTTCATGTAGACCACAGGGTGGACCACCGCCAGGTAGCGCTTTACACAGATGCAGCACTTTAACAACGGGACGGCTGAAGAGGAGAAGAGAGTCGGTGTAGGTGATGATGCAGAAGTGGCTCTGTTGTCTGGTGACGAGATAGACAGAGTTGGCTCCCCAGCTAAAGAGGCTGTATACAATCTCTCTGACGGCCATGTTGAAAATGAATATCTCTATGGCGATGGAGGCGGAGTCGGCGCTGGATGGCGAAAGACAGAGTTGTGAGTTCCCAGTGTAGGTTTAGGTCTTCAGGGTGGGAGAGATTTAGAGACGGAGTTTACTTTTGTGAAATTAATTTATTCTGAAAAGAGATGAACTGAGTGAATGGCAATGATGTGGTTGAACGAGAGAGTTACACAGTGTGATAAATGCACCCCTGAGAGAGAGAGAGAGAGAGAGAGAGAGAGAAAGGTCATTCATAATTACCGTTCAGTAGATTACAATTAATTTATGACATGCATTTCCCAACATTTATATTTAATTTATACAACGGGTGGGTCTAATCATAATTGCTGATTGGTTAAAACCGCATTTCAAAAAGAACGAACGACTGGGTCGCGTTTCTAGCAACCCTAGATTTGTGTCGGGACCATATCTTGTGGAAGGAAGAAATAGTACAAATAAATTAATCAACATAAAGTTTTTTATGAAAATATCTCAATCATTATTTGAATATGTTGGTAACCCGTTGTATACAAGTGATAATGCCCTTGAAGCCGGTGTTTGTTGAACTTTACTTTGTCTCAGGCCTAACAACATCCGTACCAATACATCCAACAAACACCGGCTTCTCTGGCATTATCACTTAAGTAAACCCACTATCATAAAGAATCAACATGACATACCTGGACAGATAACTCTATCTGGTCTCTGTGTAAATGGTTTATAGACTGAGATTTTGACTCTAGAATGAGATTGATATGATAGCCAAAGCCACAGGCCACACCCAGGTGATGTCAGAATCATGCATAAGGAACATATGGGCTCTGTTCAAAAGATGTGCACTGTATAGGTAATACAACGCCTTTTGGGACTCAGCCGATGTTTTATATTGGGTCAGGATCTAACATCATCCTGATGGAGTTATATGCAACGTCATGATCATCATTTAAAACGCCAAGTATACAGTTAAAAACAATACATTGGGAATCAGCAGAACTTGAGCTGCTTGTAAGGGCAGTAGAGCTATTGATTTACAGAGGGTTCCCTGTCCTGCAGAAGACAGTTTATTTAAAATTCTAAGACGTAGAACGAGACTAAAGACTAATAGCAAACAATGTTGGTATCTTTGAGATCTTATCTCTTATAATAGCTACATAATGCTTCAGTAATGTCTTATGAGAAGATTTTGATGCACCACAACCATTCATATCATAAACAGCATGTTTAGATGTTTTCACTATTGTTCCTAATGACAAGGCTGCTCTGAACAGTGATTTAAATGGATGTGATTCTGTGGTTTAGTTGAGTTCTTTGTTTGAAGGTAAAAGTAGTGAAGTTCAAATGGCACCCTATTCCCTATAGTGCACTACTTTTAACCAGAGCACTTTGGGTCCTTGTCAAAAGTAGTGCACTAAATAGGGAATAGGGTGCAATTTAGGACACAGACAAGGTCATCCCTGCTCCAAATTATTGTTAAATGTTACTTATTTCATTAATGTATTATCAATACATTAATTGTGTATTATTTTCATATATTTATGTTGACTGAGAATACTCTTTTACAGAAATCAACTGTTGTAGTCAAGTAGTGAGTCAGTATATAATTTAAATAGCTACTGTATATAAAAGAGCAAGACCCCTTAACTCAAGCCAAGCCTTTTACTTTCCATGTTAACAGGAGGTTAGCTGTTTTAGCACAGTGGCTAACTGTGCTATGGCTGGGGGAAGCTAATGGTCCATGCATGAGTTGAAAACGGAAATCAGTAAATTTCCCTTGTTGCGCATGGACACCCAGGGGAAACCACACTGCTGAACTAGCAGTATTCAAATCAGAAGGACGCTGCATGAATAGATAAACATCAGGGTAAAAGTTTACAGTTGTATTATCTGGTACACGTCTCTGCCTTCAAATGATCAGCTTCAATTACAAAACAGATAAACGGATTGAATAAAGAACACTTTTTCATTGTACACTGAACAAAAGTATAAACACAACATACAACAATTTCAAAGATTTTAATTAGTCACAGTTTTATAAAGAAATCAGTCAATTGAAATAAATTAATTAGGCCCTAATTTATGGACTCCACATGACTGGGAATACAGATATGCATCTGTTGGTCACAACAGTAGGGGCGTGGATCAGAAAACCAGTTGGTATCTGGTGTGACCACCATTTGCCTCATGCAGCGCGACAAATCTCCTTTACATAGAGTTGATCAAGCTGTTGATTGTGGCCTGTGGAATGTTGTCCCACTCCTCTTCAATGGCTGTGCGAAGTTGCTGGATATTGGTGGGAACTGGAACACGCTGTTGTACACGTCAATCCAGAGCATCCCAAACATGCTAAATGGTTGATAAGTCTGGTAAGTATGCAGCCATGGAAGAACTGGGACATTTTCAGCTTCCAGATATTGTGTGCAGATCCTTGCGACATGGGGCCATATGACATCATGCTGAAACATGAGATGAGGGCAGAGGATGAATGACATGACAATGGGCCTCAGGACCTCGTCAAGGTGTCTGTGCATTCAAATTGCCATCGATAAAATGCAATTGTGTTCATTGTCCGTAGCTTATACCTACCCACACCCTAACGCCACCACCACCATGGGGCACTATGTTCACAACGTTGACATCAGCAAACCGCTCACCCACACAACGCCATACACGTGGTCTGCGGTTGTAAGGCCGGTTGGACGTACTGCCCAATTCTCTAAAACAACGTTGTATGGCGTATGGTAGAGAAATTAAAATTATATTATCTGGCAACAGCTCTGGTTGACATTCCTACAGTCAGTATGCCAATTGCATGCTCCATCAAAACTTGAGACATCTGTGGCATTGTGTTGCTTGACAAAACTGCACATTTTAGAGTGGCCTTTTATTGTCCCCAGCACAAGATGCACCTGTGTAATGATCATGCTGTTTAATCAGCTTCTTGATATGCCACACCTGTCAGGTGGATGGTGTTGGGTTCTTGAAATAACTTTAAATATCCTTATTCATGTTACCATATTAGAACAATGGAGGGTGGACGAGAACTAGGTGTATGGAAAGTCACTGAGTGAGAAAGGGGAGTGCAGAAAGTTTGCATTCTGTCAGAACATGTTATTGTTAAATCTCATGTATCCTATGGAGAGGAGAAGGGAAACAGTCTGGTTTTAGTCACTGATAAGGTAGGATAGCCGTGAGTTAGGGAGGAGTGAGGAATGCGGGCCGAGGTCAGGTCAGACGAAGTGAGAAGGAACAGTCGCCACTCGAGTTCCTGCCTAGCAACAGGGAGATGTATTGGCTGTCCAGATGTGCAAGGAGGAGTCTCCGCCTAGAAAGAGGGTTTAAATATACACTACCAGTCAAAAGTTTGGACACACCTACTCATTGAAGCGTTTTTCTTTATTTTACTATTTTCTACATTGTAGAATAAAAGTGAAGACATAAAAACGATGAAATAACACACATGGAATCATGTCGTAACCAAAAAAGTGTTAAACAAATCAAAATATATTTTATATTTGAGATTATTTAAAGTAGCCACCCTTTGCTTTGATGACAGCTTTGCACACTCTTGGCATTCTCTCAACCAGCTTCATGAGGATTGCTTTTCCAACAGTCTTGAAGGAGTTCCCACATATGCTGAGCACTTGTTGGCTGCTTTTCCTTCACTCTGCGGTCTGACTCATCCCAAACCATCTCAATTGGGTTAAGGTTGGGTGATTATGGAGGCCAGGTCATCTGATGCAGCACTCTCCTTCTTGGTCAAATAGCCCTTACACAGCTTGGAGGTGTGTTGGGTCATTGTCCTGTTGAAAAACTAATGATAGTCCCACTAAGCGCAAACCAGATGGGATGGCGTATCACTGCAGAATGCTTTGGTAGCCATCCTGGTTAAGTGTGCCTTGAATTCTAAATAAATCACTGACAGTGTCACCGGCCTTTTATTGGCCCCAGCACAAGGTGCACCTGTGTAATGATCATGCTGTTTAATCAGCTTCTTGATATGCCACACCTGCCAGGTGGATGGATTATGTTGGCAAAGGAGAAATGCTCACTAACAGGGATGTAAACAAATGTGTGCACAAAATTTGAGAGAAATAAGCATTTTGTGGGATCTTTCATTTAATCTCATGAAACATTGAGTCACTTCTTTTCTATATCATGGGAAAATAACTAACACAATTAAACATATTTACAACAGAGATTTATGTTGATTTATTTTCCCTATTGTACTTTAACTATTTGCACATCGTTACAACACTGTATATAGACATAATATGACATTTCAAATGTCTCTATTATTTTGGAACTTGTTTGAGTGTAATATTTACTGTTAACTTTTTACTGTTAGTGGCCAGGGCTCCATGTAAAACCCTCCACTGGAGGTCCCCTGACCTCTTTGGTACTGGGAGTTTGTAGAGTCCCCTCCATCTAAAACCCACCATACTCTCCGCCCCACATGCCCCCTGCCACTGATGTGCCTTCACTCCTGTTAGGCTTCTAATGTTCCTTACCTTAATACAGAGGTTGTAGAGGGCTTTACCTCCCACCCCTTCAAACTCCCCCAGGCTCGGAGTGTTAAAATCTAAGAAGTCCACCAGACCCCCTTGCCAGTCCCCAGTCTCTGCCGTCACGTGCAGTGGCGGAAACATTGGTGGCCCCTCCCCCTTTGGCTGCTCAAACACCCCCTTTACTGGCTCAAACAGTGCCTCCTGGACTTCCCCCAGGAATCTCTCCAGCAGCCTAAGAGATGTTAGTCCTGTTTGTTGTGCTAGGACTTCTGGAGTTTTCCACCCCTCCTCTCCCAGCAGTCGCAGGTCACCCAGCCTTAGTAATCCCGCTGCCATCATTCGCCTTTTCAGGGTGGCCGACTGAACAGATCTCAAAAGGATGGCTGGGTTGTGGAAGATAGGCTCCTCCCACACCCACAGCCCAGGCTTCACACCCCCTTCTCGTGTGGGCCTTAGTAGCTGCCAGGCTCTCAGCACCGCAGAGTAAAATTCAGAGAGTCCTGCTGTACTCAGCCCCTCCAGCCTCATGAGGAATAGCTGCCGGTCCAACCCTAATCCACCAGCTCTCCTCAGCAGACATCACTATGGTACAGCAGTCTCTGTGACGCCTTTAGTCGGAATGCAGCCACCCTGCTCTCCAGTTCCACCAGGCCCTGTCCTCCTTCATTTACGGACACATACAACACTTCCGCCCTCAGCCAGTGATGGCCCGACCAGAAAAAATCCACCAGCTTGCGTTGCAGGTCTGCGAGCAGACTGGCGGGGGGGTTGAGGACAGCCAGTATATGCCACAGGGAAGAAGCCACCAGGTTGTTGATTATCAGCACCTTCCCTCTATATGACACTATGGACAGGAGCCACCTCCACCTGGCCAGTCTTGACACCACTGCCTGTGACAGCCCCTCCCAGTTCTTCCTGACCCACCTCACCGAGCCCAGGTACACCCCCAATATTTTAAGCCTTTCACAACCCCACTGCAATCCCCCTGGAAGCAGAGGAGGGGCCCTATCCCCTCATGCCCCACATAACAGAGGTTTGCTCTTTCCCCAGTTTACCTTAGCTGACGAAGCTCCCTCGTACACCTTCAGACTATTCTCTAGGCCTGCATATCCTGACCATCCCTGACCATCACAGAAACGTCATCTGCAAACGCTGACACTGCTATGCCTGTCCAGCACACTCCCTGCAGTCTCCTGCGTAGCAGGCCCAAAAAAGGCTCAATGGCTAGTGTATATAACTGCCCTGATAGAGGGCATCCTTGTCTAATGCCACGCCTCACCCAGACTGGCCTACTGAGCCCCCCTCCCACCTTAACCATACATGATGCCCCAGCATACAACATCTTCACATAGGCCAAAAACCTTTCCCCAAACCCAAACACAGACATCACATTAAACAGATCCTCATGGTCCACTCTATCAAAAGCCTTCTCTTGATCTAAAGAGACCAGACCAAAGTTCACATTAGAACTTCTCGACAAGTCCAACATGTCCCTGATTAAGAACAATTTGTCCGTGATTAAGCGTCCTGGTACGCAATATGTCTGGTCCTTGTGTACTATAGAGTCCAGATGGGACTTTAGTCTGTTAGCGAGGACCTTGGCAAATATCTTGTAGTCCGCAAAGAGCAATGCCACAGGCCTCCAGTTCTTAAGTTCACACATGTCCCCTACCCCAACACATTCAAGCAACACGCAAAATAAGTCCAGTCCAATTATTCCCCAGAATATTTTATAAAACTCCACTGGGAGTCCATCGACCCCCGGTGCACGGCCGGGGGACATCTGGGTTACGTCCTCTGCCAGTTCATGGGACAACAGGGGAATGTCCATTTCATCCCTTTGTACCAAAGAGAGCTTAGGGAGTTCGGCAAACAAAACCTGAGCACACATAGGATCACACAGTTCTGCCTTATACAATTCAGTATAAAACTCCACAGTCCGCTCCCGCATCTCCCCCACCACAGAGGTCACCCGCCCATCCGAAAGCCGTAGACAATGCATACCCTTGGCTTCACCGCTCTGTCTTTCCAAACCAAAGAAGAAGGAGCTGGGAGCATCCATCTCCATGAGCATGGAGAACCTAGCTCTTACAAGTGCTCCCTTTCCTTTAACCTTTGCTTTAACCTGCCCAGGTCCCTACGTAGTTCAGATAGATTAGCCTGGAGGCCTACATTGCCTTGCCCCACCGGCTCTACCTCCATCTCACTAATACTACGTTCAAGTTCCCCCAATACTCTCCTAGCCTCTGAGGATGAGAGAGCTGTATACTGTTGGCAGAAAAGCCGAATTTGGACTTTTCCCACATCCCACCATTGACTCAGAGACTCATACTCCTCTCTTCGCTGCCCCCACCTTTCCCAAAAAGTCTGGAAACCTGAGCAAAAAGTGGCATCTTGTAAGAGCTTTACATTAAACTTCCAATAGGATGCCTGCCGAGGCCCTGGTGAAATAGATAGCCGAGCCATGGTTATGTGATGATCCGAAAAACCCACCGGGAGAATGGTAGCGCCCAACAGCCTATTGCTCTGATTCCTGGACATGTACAATCGATCAAGCCGGGCTGCATTCACCCTAGCCCCAAAGACCTTCACCCATGTTTATTGTCTTGTGTTGGGATGTCTAGTTCTCCAAACATCAACTAGGTCAAATTGATTAATAATGTTCCTTAACACCCCCACTGAGCCTGAATGAGGCTCCTCCCCATTTCTGTCTTTGGTAAAATCCATCGTACAGTTCCAGTCCCCACCGACCACCAGCGTCTCCTCAGGCGATACCTGTGAGAGTTCCTTTCTAAGACACCCAAACAGACACCCCCTCTCATACCTGTATTGGGCGCATACACATTTATAAAGACAAAACCCCTGTTGTTAATTTCTGCCTTTACTACAAGAAGACTACCCGTACACACCTCTTTTGAGGAGCACATTTTTACAGACAGACCCGGTACAAAAAGGACTGCCACCCCTGCACTAACATTTGTCCCATGGCTCAGCACACTTGCCCCTTTCCACCAATCAACTTCATTCATCACATCGCTATGCGTCTCCTGCAGAAACAACACTTGTACTTTTTTTTGTTTAACATATTCACCCAACACACTCTTTCCCGCATCTCTGGCGCCATTAATATTAAGCGAGCCTACCCAAAGAGTCTCCATATGAAGTGGGAGAAAAGCCAGCAAAAAAAAGAGACCAATAGCAAAGCTCAAAAAGCTCCAATGCCAGAAAGAAAACTTTCATCTAAACAGTGTCTGAAGGTAGACCTTTACGCACAGTTGTGACCCACTTCCTCAACCTAAACCGTTTCCTGGGTGAGAGGACACCATGCCCCTCATTTTTCATAGCATGTTGCACTGATCTTACAAACTTTCCCGGATCGCAAAAAAAAGCCTCAAGATTAACTTTTTTCCTCTTAGTCTCCTTCAGGAACCTTGACAGTTCCATCACCGTATACTTTGACCCCTCTGACTGACTGGCTGTCAGCTCTGGACCCATTGAGGAGGAGTGTCACGCCCTGACTCTGGGGACTCTTATTTGTTGAGTCAGGGTGTGATTTTCTATGTTGTGTAGTTCTATGTTTTCTATCTAGTATGTCTAGATCTATGTTTGGCCGGGTGTGTTTCCCAATCAGAGGCAGCTGTCGCTCGTTGTCTATGATTGGGGAGCATACTTAGGCAGCCTATTGGCAATTAGGTGTTGTGGGATCTTGTTCCGTATAAGGTATGTTGTTTGTGTCTACCTTGGACTTCATGTTTCGTTTATTGTTTTGTTGAGTGTTTATTAAGTTAAATAAACATGTATGCATATCACGCTGCGCCTTGGTCTGACCCGTCTATGAACGAACGTGACAAGGAGTCTGAAAATAAATCCTCATCGGCTTCTTCCTCAGACTCACCTTCCTCCTCCTCATCTCCATCTCCCAACGTGACCACCTTTCTTCTTCCCCTTTTTCCTCTTCCGCTTGACACCCTCCTCCACCCCTCCTAGTCGCTTACCCTTCCCCACTATACTCTCCTCATCCACTAGCATAACCTGACTAGGCCCAGCCTCATCTAAACCACCATCCATAACCTGACTAGGCCCAGCCTCATCTACACCACCATCCATAACATGACTAGACCCAGCCTCATCTACACAACCATCCATAACATGACTAGACCCAGCCTCATCTACACCACCATCTACAGCATGACTAGACCCAGCCTCATCTACACCACCATCTATAGCATGACTAGACCCAGCCTCACCTACACCACCATCCATAACATGACTAGACCCAGCCTCATCTACACCACCATCTACAGCATGACTAGACCCAGCCTCATCTACACCACCATCTACAGCATGACTAGACCCAGCCTCATCTACACCACCATCTATACCATGACTAGACCCAGCCTCACCTACACCACCATCCATAACATGACTAGACCCAGCCTCAGCTACACCACCATCCATCACACGACTAGACCCAGCCTCATCTACCCCACCATCTATAGCATGACTAGACCCAGCCTCACCTACACCACCATCCATAACATGACTAGACCCAGCCTCAGCTACACCACCATCCATCACACGACTAGACCCAGCCTCATCTACCCCACCATCTGTAGCATGACTTGGCCCAGCCTTAGCTACGCTACCATCTGTCGCATGACTAGGCCCAGCCTCTGCTGCCTGTGTCTCATGGCCCCCTGCAAGTTGACCTCGATTTCCCCCACTGGTGCTTGAACCCTCACCTTGTCTACGGCCTTTATGTGGGCACGCAAAGCTCTTATGCCCCAAATCCCCACACTCAAAGCACCGTAGACTATCTGTGCTGGCAAAACCTGCGTAAAGCCCCTCCCCATGCCTCACTTTAAAATGCACATTTAACTGTTGCTCAATGTTGTTCAGAAACATGAACGGAATGAAACAATGTGCTTGACGGCATCTGCCTGAAAACCTGCCGACAGTACACGAAAACCACTAGCAAACTTACCAAAACGACTCAACTCCATCCTGATTTGATCATCCGTAATAAACGGAGGCAAATTTGCAACTACCACCCTGGTCGAAGGGGTAGAAAGAGGAGAAATTGCCACCAACACACCCCTTACAAATATACCACTAGAAATGAGCCTACCAACCAAATTTGCTCTTTTCATGAACACAACCACAGCTTTGTTCATTCTGGATGCGGAATGTATAAATTCAGCTCCTACCTGTTCGCTCACACCTCACCGTTCAAAACCCCAGGAAACTAAACCTCTGTCCTCTTCCTCTCTAACTTTGAAAATAAAAACAGTGGGTACCACTAAAACAAACAGTGCATTAACTCTCCACCATAGAAAATAGAAAATAAGGAAAGAAACAAGAAATTAGTTAGGACAAGCCCTCCACACCAAACACTCAAACTCCAAGCATGCACTGAGAGAGAGAGAGAGAGAGATAGAGAGATAGAGAGAGAATCAAAAGCAAGAAGTGGGAAAAAGGGGGGGAAGAGTTAAAGGAATGAATCAGTCTGTCAGTGGTTCTATCCCAAATGACACCATATTTCCTATTTAGTGCATTACTTTTGACCAGGGCTCCATCCCTACCTCCCTCCCTCCCGCCCTAGCTCCATCCCTCCCTCCCTCCCTTCCTCCCTCCCTCCCTCCATCCCTCCCTCCCTCGCTCCATCCCTAGCTCTCTCCCTCCATCCCTCCATCCCTCCCTCCCTACCTCACCCGGAACCACACCCTCAGATACCCCCATCAAGACACCTGTGTTGCTCCCGTCTGTAAACTGATGTTGCCGATCCCCTCACTAGCTGGACCACACCTGACATGCAAATGTTTTCCACTGGTTATGACAACACTAAGTGATGTTTACTGTGGTTGAAGAGAATATGCCGTGCTCTGTAAAATCAGAGTTTTTCCAGACACTGTAAGGTCAAATGCACAGGAAGAACTCATGGCCCTAGTTACACAATATGGTGGTCAGTGCAGAAGTATTCCATTTTATGAGACCATTATAGCTGGAACTGCCCATTGATTTCAAGGATAAATATATAGCAATATTATTGTTTTATTTGTTATTATAATTATTGTTGTTATAAAAAAAGAAATATACAGACATGTACTTTATTTTTCCTCTCTAAAGAAGACAGACAGACAAGGACCTCCTTAATAAGTGTGTATTAAATCACATCAACCCAACAATATCTTCATTGTAACTTTCAATGACAATGAACGACCATCATTTCAAGAGAAAACACATGCAAATGTTTGGTGCCAATCTGTTTCTGCATTAGCCAGCTGAATTGTCTTTCTCTCTGTCAATAAAAATCACACTAAAGTTGAAACAGAATGACACCAGGTCTATTTACAAACAAGTATATTACGGCAAGGATTCAAAACAAAACCGTGTTACATCACGCTTGATGTTTAAAGGTAATTTCCAATTGAGTCGAGTATGCAGCGTTTACCTTGAATGCCATCGCCGCAAACGCGGTACCATTTTTCTTTAAAAGCTGCATTGTCTACAAGCGCGATCGGATTGAATCCCGGCCTATATATCAATACGTTCTTGCTAAATATTATAACCTCTATTTGAGAGGTTTGTGGACTGGTTTGCGCTCTATGTGGGTACATGAACTGCAGACACAATATTTTCAAAAAAAAATCTACAGGAGGGGAAATCAAACCATCATTTTCTAATGATTACATTGGAAATACATTCAAACATCATTAATTGGAAAACAAAATCAATAACATAGAACATAAATATAATGATACATTGTACATTTTTAAAGCACTAAAGTAAAGAGATCTTGACGTTGTGTCTTAGAGACCTCTGATACAGGGCAACTTCCCAACCCTGTGGAGGAAAAGGAGGGGCTGCACCAACCCAGAGATCAAAACAATGCAGAAACAAATGGACATTCCTGTAAAAAAGTCCCTGTAGGGAATGTATTTATGAGTCAGTGCCATCACTGCCACTGGGAGTTGAGACACAGTAGCATACACCAGGATAATCAATATTATCTTCAAGGCCTTCATCTTAATGCTTTTTGTCCCCTCCCTGTCACCATCCCCCGGCCCTGGACGTTTCAGAGCCCAGAGAACTGAGAGGCAGCAGAATGACATCAGCAAAAAATAGATCAGTGACTGGCCAAAGACAGAGTAGAATGACACTGGTGTAAAGTTCTCAAACAAACATAGACAGCAGGACCCAAGAACCATCAGCCAGACAACCCCACAACACCCCACCCTGTATCTCAGGGGTTTGTACTTCAGGTAGACCACAGGGTGGACCACCGCCAGGTAGCGCTCTACACAGATACTGGACAGGAACAGGGGACGACCAGAGAAAATTAACCCAAAAGAAAAAGCAGCAGCTTTGTGGACATATCTGTCAGACTGGAGTTCAGCTATGCGAACAGCATTAAAGAGGCAGAAGAGGATCTCAGACACGGTCAGGTTGAGAGAGAAGAACTCTGAGGCCATCGTCCCTCCAGCTCCGGTCAGTATCAGCCACAGGATGTAGACATTGGTGGGGAGACTCAGGATGATGTTGATTGCATAGGAAGCAGTAAGAATGGTGACATAATGTGCCGCATAGACACCCTGTACACCCGGATCAATTAGGAATATAGGAGGAAGAGTGGACGTATCATTGACAGTAGATAAGTTCATGTCAACGATGTATGTAACTGTAACGTGTGAAAGTTCTTGAGATCTGTAAGAAAAGAGACAGAGAGAGAGAGAGAGAGAGAGAGAGAGAGAGAGAGAGAGAGAGAGAGAGAGAGAGAGAGAGAGAGAGAGAGAGAGAGAGAGAGAGAGAGAGAGAGAGAGAGAGAGAGAGAGAGGGGATTGTTATACAAGCAAGAGGACACTGCAAAGTATTTATCTCACTATAATTGCAGTCTTTACTCATCTTATATTTGCATATATAATCATTCTGTAACCACGGCAATAGGATCTTAGATATAACTCCGGTAAAGCCTTTTTTTTTTTTCCTCGGTGAACAATCACTTTGTAAACATGAAATATCAGAATGTCCATATAGTTTCAAAAATTGCCGATATTCAGATTGAAAAATTTATTTTTCTACATCTTATGTTTTTGTTCAAAAGCTACATCAATTGAGATTTCAATTCCAAATGAATAAAGGATTTAACTCACCTGTAGCCTATTGATGCAGTGTCTCTGTACTCTGAAGTGTGCTGTGTTGTGTCTCTCACAGGTGCTGGACCTGATACTAAATATCCAAATCATTGCCTTGCCCTGCCTTGCCACAACTGAGTATCCTGTCATCTCAACCTGGTGATGTAGACCACGCTGTATCCAAAAATGCACCCTATTCCCTATAAAGTGCACTACCTTTGACCAGAGGCCTATGGGCCCTGAACAAAATTAGTCCACTGTACTATATAGGGTATAGGGTGACATTTTAGACATGGAGTAGATCACAGACGAGCGGTGTCAGATTGTAGGCAAATAAATGCAAATGTTTTGTTAAACTTACATGCAATTGCCCTACCCTGCTGCTCACAACAAGCTTCTTTCCCCCTGTCACAAGGGGAGTTATGGCTGATTTTGTCATGAGCCCTCTCACTCCACCGGGTTACCACCTTAATTTGTTTCCACTATCTTCCACTCTGCTCACCTCCCTCTCTCTACTCAGCCTAACTAGCTCCACCTGTCCCTGCTCTGCTCGGCTCTAATTACTCTGCCAGCTGCGCTGCATTACCCACTAACCTCTCCCAGTATTTAAGGCCCTGTCTTTCAGCTCTCCGGTGTCAGATCGTCTGCAAAGCTCACACCCGGAACCTGTTTGCTCGCGCTTCTGGCTCACCCTGGTTTTGTGACCCCGGACCTGCCTGTTTTTGGATACTCTTCTGCCTCAGGAGATCCAGACCTGCTTCTGCCATTACGACTCCTGACTACTCTTCAATCCCGGTAACTCTGACCAGCCTTCTGCCTTGCTACTACGTATTTTGGATTTCCCTTGAACTGTACTGCTGCCTGGTTTCATTCCGCCCTGTTGTGTCTGTGTCCCCCCAGGACTTCTGGACCACCCACCACCGGCTTCATAGGACGCATCGCTGCCACTGGGGGGCACAGACCCAGCGCATTGGACGGGATCCCTGTTACCCCTGGAGCCTTCATTCACTCCCTACTTCCCTTTTCCCTTAAGTTTAATAAACTTTCTGGTGTGACGCAATTGTGGTCCTCTGGTCGTCTGTCTGAATCGTGACAGTACGATCTGACCATTATGGACTCAGCGCACACTTTCCCCGACATGGAAACCGATGAGCATGAGCAGCAGTTCCAGCAGCAGCAACAACAACTCGCCATGATCATTCAACTCCTCACCAACCTTACCCCAGCCAGTCTGCCCACCAGCCCAGCCCCCGAGTTACCTGCCCCGGTCATTGCAGCCGCTGCTCCGAACCCAAGATTGGAAACCCCGAGCGGTTCAACGGCGATTCAACCCAGGTCCGGCCATTCCTGACTAGCTGCCGACTTCAGTTCTCCTTGCAGCCAAGGACCTTCGCCACGGAGGGGGCTAAAGTTGGGTATGCCATCACTCACCTGACGGGCCGAGCTCGACTCTGGGGAACAGCAGAGTTCGAACGTCAAACCCCCGCATGTGCAACCTTCGACCTGTTTGCTGAGGAGATGCTGAAGGTGTTTGACCTGGATTCACCCACCGCAGAGGCGTCTCGTGAACTGTTCAGTATTCGACAAGGCAGACGTACAGTCGCAGACCATTCCATCGACTTCCGAACCCTGGCTAGACGAAGTTCTTGGAACACACCATCGTTGGTGGACGCGTTCTTCCATAGTTTGGCTGACTATATCAAGGACGAGTTGGTCTCCCATGAACTGCCTTCCACTCTTGATGAAGCCATCGCACTGACTGTCAGGATCGACAGAAGGATACAGACCCGTCGTCGTGAGAGGGGGCGCCAAGGTCCACCTACTACCGGCATTCGGAGAGATCCGACTGGGCTCCTGTCATCTACTGCCACTCACCCAGGTCAGCTTGATCAGTCTGAGCCTATGGAGATTGGGCGAGCCTCCCTCACTCCTGCAGAGCGCCAGCGCCGCTTCACCTCAAACCTCTGCCTCTATTGTGGAGGTGATGGACATCGTGTGGTAACCTGCCCTTTAAAGGGCCGAAGCTCACCGGGCGTAGGGGGAGTCCGGTTGAGTTCAATGACCATCCAGTCCTCCGACCGCAAACCCCTGCTGCAAGTTCACCTCCGCCTCTCTGACTCAACTCACACCCTGGCTGCTCTGGTGGATTCTGGCACCGAAGCCAACATAATGGACATCAAGCTGGCACGCCAACTGGGACTGGAGAACCTCCGTTTGACACCTCCTATTCCTGCCCGGGCACTGGACGGACACTTACTCGGATCGGTCACTCATGTCACGGCCCCGGTCTCGATGGGTCTGTCCGGAAACCATCAAGAAACTATCCAGTTTCACCTGCTCCCCTCTCCAGGCCAACCCCTCATCCTGGGTTACCCATGGCTCCGCCCGGCACAACCCTCAGCTCGACTGGGTGACCGGGGTGATCAGGGAGTGGGGAGAGGACTGCCACCGAACCTGCCTGCTTGCTGCCGCACTACCCCCCTCGGCCAGTACCTACTAACTCCGCTCCTGACCTCTCCAATGTCCCAGAATGCTACCATGGTCTCAGAGAGGTGTTTAACAAAGCAAGAGCCACATCTCTGCCCCCTCACCGACCGTACGACTGTGCCATCGACCTCCTCCCTGGAACAGCTCCTCCAAGGGGTCGTCTTTATTCGTTGTCTGCTCCTGAAAGAAAGTCCATGGAGGACTACATCAATGGCTCTCTGTCCGCAGGATTAATCCGTTCATCTTCATCTCCTGCTGGTGCTGGCTTCTTCTTTGTGGGGAAGAAGGACGGATCTCTTCGCCCCTGCATCGACTACAGGGGACTCAACGACATCACAGTGAAGAACCGTTACCCTCTGCCTCTGCTCACCTCTGCTTTTGAGTTGCTCCAGGGAGCCACTGTTTTTACCAAGTTGGATCTCAGAAACGCTTACCACCTAGTGCGGATCCGGGAGGGAGATGAATGGAAAACCGCATTCAATACACCAACAGGCCACTACGAGTATCTGGTTATGCCTTTTGGCCTCACCAATGCTCCTGCTGTGTTCCAGGCTCTAGTGAATGATGTACTGCGGGACATGTTAAACAAGTTTGTCTTCGTTTACCTGGATGACATCTTAATTTACTCCAGAAACCTGTCTGAACACACCCGCCATGTCCAGCAAGTCCTTCATCGTCTTCTGGAGAATTCCCTCTACGCCAAGGCAGAGAAATGTGAGTTTCACGTCAAGACAGTGGCCTTCCTGGGGTACATAGTGGCAGAAGGAAGTATCCAAATGGATCCTGCCAAAGTATCAGCAGTCACTTCATGGCCAGTTCCGGAGAACAGAAAGAAGCTGCAACAGTTTCTGGGGTTTGCTAACTTCTATAGGAAGTTTATCCGGAACTACAGTACCGTTGCTGCCCCTCTCACTGCTCTAACCAGCACCAAGCAACCCCTTCACCTGGACCCCAGCAGCCGACAAAGCCTTCAGTACCCTCAAGGTGAGGTTCACCTCCGCTCCCATCCTCCAGATGCCTGATGTGGACCGGCAATTCATTGTGGAGGTGGACGCCTCGGATGTGGGAGTTGGTGCTGTGATTTCTCAGTGGGCTGCGGAGGATAGGAAGCTCCATCCCTGTGCCTTTTTCTCACGTCGGTTGTCCCCCTCTGAGTGCAATTACGATATAGGGAACCGTGAGCTGCTGGCTGTGAAGCTTGCCTTGGAGGAGTGGCGTCACTGGCTGGAGGGGTCCACCATTCCATTTCTCGTTTGGACCGATCATAAGAACTTGGAGTACATCCGCACGGCCAAACGGTTGAACTCCAGGCAGTCCCGCTGGGCCCTGTTCTTCACCAGGTTTAATTTCACTCTGTCATACCGGCCTGGATCACGCAACACCAAGCCAGACGCCCTCTCCCGTCAATTCCAGAAGGATGACACCCCCTCCAAGGACCCTGTGTCGATTCTGCCAAGTCCCTGCATCGTTGCAGCTCTGACCTGGGCTGTTGAGGAACAGGTGCTGGAGGCTCTCCGTAACCAGCCAGGTCCCAGCACTTGCCCAGCTGACCGCCTTTTTGTCCCCGAAGACCTGAGGTCCCAGGTCATTCAGTGGGGACATGACTCCCGCCTAGCTTGTCACCCTGGCTCCACCCGCACTTACAACCTGCTCGCCCAGAGGTTCTGGTGGCCCTCTCTGAGGAAGGATGTACGGGAATTCGTCCAAGCCTGCCCCATCTGCAACCAACACAAGTCGTCCTGCCAGCCCCCAGCCGGGATTGCTGCAGCCCCTGCCTGTGCCCAGACGTCCCTGGTCTCACATCGCCCTTGACTTTGTCACGGGGCTGCCCCCTTCAAGTGGCATGACCGTCATTCTCACCATCGTTGACCGTTTCAGCAAGATGGCACACTTCATTCCCCTCCCCAAGCTCCCAACCGCCAAGGAGACCGCCCAGGTGGTCCTGGAACACGTCTTCCGGATCCACGGACTGCCAAGGGATGTTGTTTCTGACCGTGGTCCACAATTCTCCTCCGCTTTTTGGAAGGAGTTCTGTCACCTGCTGGGAGCCACAGTCAGTCTGACTTCCGGATTCCATCCCCAATCCAATGGGCAGTCAGAGCGGGCTAATCAGGAGCTCGAGAAGGCACTGCGATGCATGACTTCACGCAACCCCCACTCCTGGTCGCAGCAATTGACATGGGTGGAGTACGCACACAATTCTCTGACCTGCTCTGCCATCGGTATGTCCCCTTTCCAATGTGTTTATGGATACCAGCCTCCTCTATTTGCCAGCCAGGAGGAGGAGGTTACTTGCCCATCTGCACTTGCTTTTGCCCGTCGATGTCGCCGCACCTGGTCACAAGCCCGAGCCACACTCCTCAGGTCCGTTGCCAGCTACACTACCGGGGCCAACCGTCGGAGAATTCCTGCTCCCACCTACCATGTTGGTCAAAGGGTGTGGTTGTCATCGAAGAACCTGCCACTCAGGGTGGAGTCGCAGAAGCTGGCACCTCGGTTCATTGGCCCATTCCCTATCATAAGAGTGATTAGCCCAACTGCTGTCCGGCTCCAACTGCCTAATTCCCTGAGGGTGCACCCCACTTTCCATGTGTCTAAGATTAAGCCCATCCATGAGAGTCCGCTGGTCCCTGCTGCGCCTGGTCCTCCTCCTCCACGGCTCGTCGATGGTGGTCTGGTTTACACCGTCCGCCGCCTGCTTCGGTCCAGACGGAGGGGTAGGGGTCTCCAGTACCTCATTGACTGGGAGGGCTATGGACCTGAGGAAAGGACCTGGGTGCCAGCTAGTCGGATTGTGGATAGGACTCTCATCACCGCTTTCCACCAACGGCATCCGGATCAACCTGCAATCCGTAGGGGCCGCCCCAGAGGGGTCCCTAACCGTCCGGCCCGCTCGGCTTCCTGTCCTGTGCCTGATCCTGTCTCGGGACCTGTCCCATCTCCCGACCACGGCCCTCCGGCTTCCTCCGAGGATGAGGACGTTCACTCGGACCGTTCGGAGGAGTTCTAGCCCTCCTCCGGCTCCCCTCCTCCCGCCCGGCGTGGTGTTGCTCTTGGGACTTCTGGGGCCGTCCCTTGGGGGGGTTCTGTCATGAGCCCTCTCACTCCACCGGGTTACCACCTTAATTTCTTTCCACTATCTTCCACTCTGCTCACCTCCCTCTCTCTACTCAGCCTAACTAGCTCCACCTGTCCCTGCTCTGCTCGGCTCTAATTACTCTGCCAGCTGCGCTGCATTACCCACTAACCTCTCCCAGTATTTAAGGCCCTGTCTTTCAGCTCTCCGGTGTCAGATCGTCTGCAAAGCTCACACCCGGAACCTGTTTGCTCGCGCTTCTGGCTCACCCTGGTTTTGTGACCCCGGACCTGCCTGTTTTTTGGATACTCTTCTGCCTCAGGAGATCCAGACCTGCTTCTGCCATTACGACTCCTGACTACTCTTCAATCCCGGTAACTCTGACCAGCCTTCTGCCTTGCTACTACGTATTTTGGATTTCCCTTGAACTGTACTGCTGCCTGGTTTCATTCCGCCCTGTTGTGTCTGTGTCTCCCCCCCCCCAGGACTTCTGGACCACCCACCACCGGCTTCATAGGACGCATCGCTGCCACTGGGGGGGGCACAGATCCCTGTTACCCCTGGAGCCTTCATTCACTCCCTACTTCCCTTTTCCCTTAAGTTTAATAAACTTTCTGGTGTGACGCAATTGTGGTCCTCTGGTCGTCTGTCTGAATCGTGACAGATTTAAGATTAAATGGTCAACCCTGTTACTTTAATTGTAAACTTTTATAGTCATTTTTCTTAAATGTAACATCTGAAGATTGGAAAAAACTTGAACATGTGATCTTTATGACGGAATATTAAAATTCAAGTTAAATAAATTATTTTTTTATAAAAATTACAGGCTGCCAGGAGTGGATGGAGTGAGGCTGCTTTACGTACCATCTACCGAAGAGGGCTCAACAGGGAACTTCAGGCGGAGCTGGCCTGTAGAGGTGACCTTCAGGATATAAATCAATACATTCGTATGTCCATCTCCATCGACCACCTCATCGCCAACCGCCGAAGAACTCTGCACCCATGAACCCGAAACCTTCTCTTTCCATGATTCCGTCATCCCGTCCGAGTCTTCCAGAGCCCATGCAGTTGGGCCATGCTCCTCTCCCGTGTATCGAACGTCAAAGGCGGATGCAAGAAGGGCTCTGCCTATACTGTGGAGGGAAAGATCATCTACTCAGCCATTGCCCTGTTCACCCCCCACGGAGAGATGAGAAGGGTCCCTCCGCCGCCATGCAGGTAGGCAGGTCCGTATTTCTAAATATCTCCCAGAAGCAATTCTCCATCCCAGTATTGATAACAGTGAAGGGGGTGATGACGAACGTAGAGGGCTTGATAGATTCGGGAGCAGCAGGTAGTTTTATCGATCACCAGCTAGTACAAGAGCTTGACATTGATCTAACACCTGTCACCCCTCCCTTAAGGATTAACACCCTGGACGGGCAGCCATTGGGCACGAGCTTCATTATGCACCTGACACAGAGCATTACCCTCCAGATTGGAGTCTTCCACACCGAAACCATTCAGCTCATGGAACTCTCATCCCCCAAACAGCCACTCATCCTCGGACACCCCTGGCTTTGTTGTCACGACCCTGCCATCTCGTGGCGACAAGGTGAACTACTGTCCTGGTCTTCTACCTGCATCACCAGTTGTCTCAGCCTACCCTGCAGAGCCACCACCATTGAGGACTCTGCCTCTACAGTGCCACCCATCATACCATCTGAATACGCCCAGTACAGCAATGTCTTCAGCAAAATCAAGGCCTCCACTCTGCCACCACATCGCCCAGGGGACTGTGCTATTGGCTTAGTCCCTGGAGTGTCCCCACCGAAGGGCCGTGTTTACCCCCTATCTATCCCAGTAAATGAGGCAATGGAGAACTACATTGATGAAGCACTCAAACGGTTTCATTCGTCCTTCTTCTTCCCCGGCTGCGTCCAGCTTCTTCTTCATTGGAAAAAAGCACAGTGGTCTTCGTTCCCTGAATGACGTTACGGTCAAGAACCGTTTCTCTCTTCCTCTGTTCCCAGCGACCCTTGAACAAGTGGGCCACACCAACATCTACAGTGAGGGAAAAAAGTATTTGATCCCCTGCTGATTTTTACGTCTGCCCACTCACAAAGAAATGATCAGTCTATAATTTTAATGGTAGGTTAATTTGAACAGTGAGAGACAGAATAACAACAACAAAAAATCCAGACAAACGCATGTCAAAAATGTTATAAATTGATTAGCATTTTAATGAGGGAAAGAAGTATTTGACCCCCTCTCAATCAGAAAGATTTCTGGCTCCCAGGTGTCTTTTATACAGGTAACGAGCTGAGATTAGGAGCACACTCTTAAAGGGAGTGCTCCTAATCTCAGTTTGTTACCTGTATAAAAGACACCTGTCCACAGAAGCAATTAATCAATCAGATTCCAAACTCTCCACCATGGCCAAGACCAAAGAGCTCTCCAAGGATGTCAGGGACAAGATTGTAGACCTACACGAGGCTGGAATGGGCTACAAGACCATCGCCAAGCAGCTTGGTGAGAAGGTGACAACAGTTGGTGCGATTATTCGCAAATGGAAGAAACACAAAATAACTGTCAATCTCCCTTGGCTTGGGGCTCCATGCAAGATCTCACCCCGTGGAGTTGCAATGATCATGAGAACGGTGAGGAATCAGCCCAGAACTACACGGGAGGATCTTGTCAATGATCTCAAGGCAGCTGGGACCATAGCCACCAAGAAAACAATTGGTAACACACTACGCCGTGAAGGACTGAAATCCTGCAGCGCCCGCAAGTTCCCCCTGCTCAAGAAAGCACATATACAGTGAGGGAAAAAAGTATTTGATCCCCTGCTGATTTTGTATGTTTTCCCACTGACAAAGAAATGATCAGTCTATAATTTTAATGGTAGGTTCATTTGAACAGTGAGAGACAGAATAACAACAAAAAAATCCAGAAAAACGCATGTAAAAAATGTTATAAATTGATTTGCATTTTAATGAGGGAAATTAGTATTTGACCCCCTCTCAATCAGAAAGATTTCTGGCTCCCAGGTGTCTTTTATACAGGTAACGAGCTGAGATTAGGAGCACACTCTTAAAGGGAGTGCTCCTAATCTCAGTTTGTTACCTGTATAAAAGACACCTGTCCACAGAAGCAATCACTGAAATCCTGCAGCGCCCGCAAGGCCCCCCTGCTCAAGAAAGCATATATACGTGCCCGTCTGAAGTTTGCCAATGAACATCTGAATGATTCAGAGGAGAACTGGGTGAAAGTGATGTGGTCAGATGAGACCAAAATGGAGCTCTTTGGCATCAACTCAACTCGCTGTGTTTGGAGGAGGAGGAATGCTGCCTATGACCCCAAGAACACCATCCCCACCGTCAAACATGGAGGTGGAAACATTATGCTTTGGGGGTGTTTTTCTGCTAAGGGGACAAGACAACTTCACCACATCAAAGGGACGATGGACGGGGCCATGTACCGTCAAATCTTGGATGAGAACCTCCTTCCCTCAGCCAGGGCATTGAAAATGGGTCGTGGATGGGTATTCCAGCATGACAATGACCCAAAACACACGGCCAAGGCAACAAAGGAGTGGCTCAAGAAGAAGCACATTAATGTCCTGGAGTGGCCTAGCCAGTCTCCAGACCTTAATCCCATAGAACATCTGTGGAGGGAGCTGAAGGTTCGAGTTGCCAAACGTCAGCCTCGAAACCTTAATGACTTGGAGAAGATCTGCAAAGAGGAGTGGGACAAAATCCCTCCTGAGATGAATGCAAACCTGGTGGCCAACTACAAGAAACGTCTGACCTCTTTGATTGCCAAAAAGGGTTTTGCCACCAAGTACTAAGTCATGTTTTGCTGAGGGGTCAAATACTTATTTCCCTCATTAAAATGCAAATCAATTCATAAAATTTTTGACATGCAGTTCTCTGGATTTTTTTGTTGTTATTATGTCTCTCACTGTTCAAATAAACCTACTATTAAAATTATAGACTGATCATTTCTTCGTCAGTGGGCAAACGTACAAAATCAGCAGGGGATCAAATACTTTTTTCCCTCACTGTACAGGGTCTTCTGAAGTTTGCCAATGAACATCTGAATGATTCAGAGGAGAACTGGGTGAAAGTGTTGTGGTCAGATGAGACCAAAATGGAGCTCTTTGGCATCAACTCAACTCGCCGTGTTTGGAGGAGGAGGAATGCTGCCTATGACCCCAAGAACACCATCCCCACCGTCAAACATGTTTTTTTTGTTGTTATTCTGACTCTCACTGTTCAAATAAACTTACCATTTAAATTATAGACTGATCATGTCTTTGTCAGTGGGCAAACGTACAAAATCAGCAGGGGATCAAATACTTTTTTCCCTCACTGTACACAAAACTTGACCTGCGGAGTGCTTATAACCTTGTCCGTATACGTGAACGCGACGAATGGAAGACGGCCTTTATCACCGCACGAGGGCACTACGAACGCCTGGTCATGCCCTACGGCCTTACTAACGCCCCTGCCATCTTCCAATTCTTTAAGAACAAGGTTTTCCAGGATATGATCAACCACTTTCTCATTGTATACATTGATGACATCCTGATTTACTCCCACTCCCTGAAAGAACACATACAACATGTACAAAGGGTTCTTCAATGGCTCCTTGACCATAACCTTTATGTGAAGACTGAAAAGAGCACCTTCCATGTAACCTCAGTATACATCCTCAGTTTCATACTGACACCTGGAGCGGTCAGCATGGATGAGAACAAAGTCACCACCATCAGTAACTGGCCCAAACCCACCACCGGTTAGGAACTCCAACGTTTCATTGGGTTCTCCAACTTCTATTGCCGGTTCATTCTGAACTTCAGTTCTACTGCCGCTCCCCTCACTGCCCTTACCAGCCAAAAGACCCGGACTCTCTTCAATGGACTGATACCGCATGCGCCAACCTGATCCAACCCTTCCTTTCAACCTGGAGGTGGATGCCTCCGAAGTAGGAGTAGGAGCCATACCCTCTCAGCAGGTGGGAACACCTCCAAAATCACATCCTTGTGCCTTCTTCTCCAGGAAGTTATGCCCCGCTGAGAGGAATTACGATGTAGGGAACTGAGAACTCCTCGCCATCAAGCTGGCCCTCGAGGAGTGGCACCACTGGTTTGAGGGCGCACAACATCCCTTTCTCGTCCTAACAGATCATCGTAATCTGGAATATATCAGAGGGGCCAAGAGGTTAAACTCCAGACAAGCCCGCTGGGCTCTCTTCTTCACACGCTTCCATTTTCATGTTACTTACATCCCTGGAAAGAAAAACGTAAAAGCTGATGCTCTCTCCCGCCAGTTTGACCTTCTGAACAGTAACTCAGACCCTACACCCATTCTTCCTTCCTCTTGCATTATGGGACCGGTTCTGTGGGAGGTTCACTCTGCCATACAAGAAGCCCTAATCTCAGACCCGGCTCCTCCTGAGACACCAGCTAGGAAGAGTTACGTACCAGCAGCTGTTAGACCCCAACTGATGCAATGGTGTCACACGTCCTTGGGGTCAGGACATCCGGGCATTACACGAACCACTGAATGTCTAACCCGTAAATTCTGGTGGTCCTCACTGGCATCCGACTTCAGGGATTACGTACTCTCCTGTCCATTCTGCGCCCAAACCATCATCTCCCTTCTGGTAAGCTTCAACCTTTGCCAATCCCTCACAGACCCTGGTCCCACATAGCTGTTGACTTCATCACAGACCTTCCTTAATCATCTGGTAATACCACCATCCTTGTCATTGTAGACAATTTTTCAAAAATATGTTGTCTGGTTCCTCTTCCTCATTTATGTTCCAACAGGTGTTCCGTCTGTATGGGATTCTGGAGGACATCATCTCTGACCGCTGGCCCCAGTTTGTCTCCCGGGTGTGGCGAGCCTTCTGTGACCGACTGGGGGTCGCCCTCAGCCTCTCCCCCGGGTACCATCCCCAGACCAACAATGTTCTGCCTCAGTATATGGCCTGGGCCGAATATGCTCAGAACTCACTCATGCATTCATTCCTCCGCCTTACTCCGTTTGTGTGTCCTTGGTTACCAACCCCCCCATGTTTCCCTGGGAGGCGGAGCCTGGTACTGTCCCAGCTGTCGACGACTGGTTTCGGCATAGTGAGCGGGTATGGGAGACCGCTCATCGGCATCTGCAGGAAGCCTCTAATACCCAGCAACGCTTTGCCGACAGACGCCGCCGACCTACGCCTCTCTTTCACCCCAGACAGCGTGTGTGGCTCTCTACCAGAGACATCCGGCTCTGCCTCCCCTGCAAAAAGTTCTGTCCTCGCTTCATTGGTCCCTTCAAGATAACCCATCGCATCAACCCTGTCAGGTACCGCCTCCAGTTACCCCGTCAGTATAAAATCTCCTCGTCCTTCCATGTGTCTCTGTTAAAACCGGTCACCTACAGTCCTCTTCATCCTCCAGTCTCAACCCGCAGTGCGCCCCCACCGTTGGACGTCGGAGGACGACCTGCCAACGCCATTCAGGCCATCCTTGATTCCAAACGCCTGAGAGGTTGCATCCACTATCTAGTGGGCTGGGAAGGTTATGGGCCTGAAGACCGGTCCTGGGTCCCCGACCAGGACATCCTCGACCCAGAGATGATTCAGGCATTCCACCATAACTGTCCGGATTGTCCCGCTCCCCGACCTCAGGGTCAACCCCCGAACAGACCCACTGGACATCAGCCTCGACGCAGAACGTTGGGTCAGTCCACGACCGTGTCGACCAGCCTGCCGGGGGGGGGTTGGGGGTTCTGTATTTATTTTCTTAGTTTACCTTGAGATCTTGAACATAGCCCTGTTTCTTTATGTTCTTGATCGTAGCCCTCTCTTTCATTTTTGTTCATTGATTTCACATCTGTTAGTTTCTCACCTGGTCTCATCAGCTCCTTAGTTGGTTCAGTTCTTTCGGTTTTTGCCTTGTGAGGTATTGTTTGTTTTGACTCTACTAACCCTTTTCCTAGCTCGTTTGTGAGAACCAGTTTTAGCCTTCAATTCTAGTTTTGTTTCACCTGCCTATTTGCCTACCTGTGTATGACAATTGCCTGCCTGTGACCATGATTCCTGCCTTCTGCGAAGGCATAATAAACACCTGATGAAAAGCTGTAGACCACATTATTTACAGAGAGAGTTTTCATCTATATTTTTCGTAGCTTTCTATTTACCACCACAAACCGATGCTGGCACTAAGATTGCACTCAATGAGCTGTATAAGGCCATAAGTAAACAGGAAAACTCTCATTCAGAGGCAGCGCTCCTAGTGGCCGGGGACTTCAATGCAGGGAAACTTAAATCCGTTCTACCTCATTTCTACCAGCATGTTAAATGTACAACCAGAGGAAAAAAAAACTCTAGACCACCTTTACTCCACACACAGCGACGCATACAAAGCTCTCCCTCGCCCTCCATTTGGCAAATCTGACCATGACTCTATCCTCCTGATTCCTGCTTATAAGCAAAAACTAAAGCAGGAAGCACCAGTGACTCGGTTAATAAAAAAGTGATCAGATGACACAGATGCTAAGCTACAGGACTGTTTTGCTAGCACAGACTGGAACATTTTCCGGAATTCTTCAGATAGCATTGAGGAGTACACCACATCAGTCACTGGCTTCATCAATAAGTGCATCGATGATGTCGTTCCCACAGTGACCGTACGTACATACCCCAACCAGAAGCCATGGATTACAGGAAACATCCGCACTGAGCTAAAGGGTAGAGCTGCCGCTTTCAAGGAGCGGGACTCTAACCTGGACGCTTATAAGAAATCCTGCTATGCCCTCTGACAAACCATCAAACAGGCAAAGAGTCAATCCAGGACTAAGATTGAATGGTACTGCACCGGCTCTGACGCTCATCGGATGAGGCAGGGTTTGAAAACTATTACAGACTATAAAGGGAAGCACAGCCGCAAGCTGCCCAGTGACACAAGCCTACCAGACGAGCGCAATCACTTCCATGCTCGCTTCGAGGCAAGCAACACTGAAGCATGAATGAGAGCATCAGCTGTTCTGGATGAGTATGTTATCACGCTCGGTGATGTGAGTAAGACTTTTAAGCAGGTCAACATTCACAAGGCCGCAGGGCCAGACGGATTACCAGGACGTGTACTCCAAGCATGCATTGACCAACTGGCAAGTGTCTTCACTGACATTTTCAACATGTCTCTGACTGAGTCTGTAATACCAACATGTTTCAAGCAGACCACCATAGTCCCTGTGCCCTAGAACACTAACATAACCTGCCTAAATTACTACTGACCCGTAGCACTCACGTCTGTAGCCATGAAGTGCTTTCAAAGGCTGGTCATGGCTCACATCAACACCATTATCCCAGAAACCCTAGACCCACTCCAATTTGCATTCCGCCCCAACAAATCCACAGATGATGCAATCTCTATTGAACTCCACACTGCCCTTTTCCACCTGGACAAGAGGAACACCTACGTGAGAATGCTATTGATTGACTACAGCTCAGTGTTCAACACCATAGTGCCCTTAAAGCTCATCACTAAGCTAAGGATCATGGGACTAAACACCTCCCTCTGCAACTGGACTTCCTGAATGGGCCGCCCCCAGGTGGTAAGGGTAGGCAACAACACAATTCACCACGCTGATCCTCAACACGGGGGCCCCTCAGGGGTGCGTGCTCAGTCCCCTCCTGTACTCCCTGTTCACCCATGACTGCATTGCCAGGCACGACTCCAACACCATCATTACGTTTTCCCACGACAGAACAGTGGTAGGCCTGTTCACCGACAACGATGAAACAGCCTATAGGGATGAGGTCAGAGACCTGGCCATGTGTTGCCAGGATAACAACCTCTCCCTCAACGTGATCAAGACAAAGGAGATAATTGTGGACTACAGGAAAAAAAAGAGGACTGAGCACGCCCCCATTCTCATCGACCTAGCTGTAGTGGAACAGGTTGAGAGCTTCAAGTTCCTTGGTGTCCACATCACCAACAAACTATCATGGTCCAAACACACCAAGACAGTCGTGAAGAGGGCACGACAAAGTCTATTCCCCCTCAGGAGACTGAAAATCTTTGGCATGGGTCCTCAGATCGTAAAAAAGTTCTACATCTACACCATCAAGAGCATTCTGACTGGTTGCATCACCACCTGGTATGGCAACTGCTCGGCAACTGCTCGGCCTCCGACCGCAAGGCACTAAAGAGGGTAATGCGTACGGCCTACTACATCACTGGGGCCAAGCTTCCTGCCATCCAGGACCTCTATACCAGGTGGTGTCGGAGGAAGGCCCTCAAAATTATCAAAGACTCCAGCCACCCTAGTCATAGACTGTTCTCTCTGCTACCACATGGCAAGCGGTACTGGAGTGTCAAGTCTAGGTCCAAAAGGCTTCTTAACAGCTTCTATCCCCAAGCCATAAGACTCCTGAACAGCTAATCATGGCTAACCAGACTATTTGAATTGCCCCCCGATTTTCAGGTCTCTCCAGAGGTGTTCGATTGGGTTCAAGTCCGAGCTCTGGCTGGGCCACCCAAGGACATTCAGAGACTTGTCTCGAAGCCACTCCTGCGTTGCCTAGGCTGTGTGCTTATGGTCGTTGTCCTGTTGGAAGGTGAACCTTCGCCCCAGGTTGAGGTCCTGAGCGCTCTGGAGCAGGTTTTCATCAAGGATCTCAATGTACTTTGCTCTGTTAATCTTTGCCTCAATCCTGACAAGTCTCCCAGTCCCTGCCGCTGACAAACACCCCCACAGCATGATGCTGCCACCACCATGCTTCACCGTAGGGATGGTGCCAGGTTTCCTCCAGATGTGACGCTTGGCATTCAGGCCAAAGACTATAATTTTGGTTTCATCAGATCAGAGAATTGTGTTACTCATGGTCTGAGAGTCTTTAGGTGCCTTTTGGAAAACTCCAAGTGGGCTGTCATGTGCCTTTTACTGAGGAGTGGCTTACATCAGGCCACTCTACCATAAAGGCCTGATTGGTGGAGTGCTGCAGATGGTTGTCCTTCTGGTACGTACTCCCATCTCCACAGAGGAACTCTGGAGCTCTGTCAGAGTGACCATTGGGTTCTTGGTCACCTCCCTGACCAAGGCCCTTCTCCCCGATTTCTCAGTTTAGCCGGGCGGCCAGTTCTAGGAAGAATCTTAGTGGTAACAAAATTCTTCCATTTAAGAATGATGGAGGCCACTGTATTCTTGGGGACCTTCAATGCTGCAGAAATGTTGGTACCCTTCCCCAGATCTGTGCCTCGACACAATCCTGTCTCGGAGCTCTATGAACAATTCCTTCGACCTCAAGGCTTGGTTTTTGCTATGATATGCACTGTTAACTGTGGGACCTTACATAGACAGGTGTGTGCCTTTCCAAATCATGTCCAATCAATTGAATTTACCACAGGTGGACTCCAATCAAGTTGTAGAAACATCTCAAGGATGATCAATAGAAACAGGAGTCACCTGAGCTCAATTTTTAGTCTCATAGCAAATGGTCTGAATACTTTATTTATTTCTGTTATTTTTAATAAATGTGCAAAGATTTTTCTAAAAACCTGTTTTTGCTTTGTCATCATGGGGTATTGTGTGTAGACTGCTGAGATTTGTATTTATTTAAGCCATTTTAGAATAAGGCTGTAACTTAACAAAATGTGGAAAAAGTCAAGGGGTCTGAATACTTTCCGAATGTACTGTATGTACAGCAAAATAGCTAGCTTGCTCTCTGCTTGGCTAGCTAGCTGCTTAGCTGAACACAGATGTTAGTGCACTGTTCTTTGAATGGCTAAATGGAACCGTCTCATCGCAAGACTTTGGCTAAAGTTTACATGTTGAATATTGAATACTCCAGCCAACGACATCAGTCTTTCTAAAACTATACTGTTCAGATCAAACAAACCGTTGCGTCGTGTCTCATTTTATGTATCTGAACTTGGCTTTGTGGCTATTCCGTGCCAGTACTCTTGTGTGAACTGAAGTAGCTAGCTAGCTAGCCAAGATCAGCGTGGTTTTCAGACCAGAGGTACCTAGTTACGTCTAACTAGTGAAGCAACATTTTATATTCAAATGAAACAAACCAATGTGGCAGTCTGCTAACAAATGTCTAGCTAATGTTAGCTAGCTAGCTAATACAAACTATTGGATGCGTGGCTTGAAAACAATCAAAACAAGTACTCAAAAATATTACTGTCATACATATTAACAACTAAATAGCAACATTTCACTTTATACCTAGGAAGATATATTAGCTAGCTAGCTATGTCTTACCTTTTCAGAGAAAAATGCATATTCTGTGTCGGTTTTGAATCACTTCAAATATCTTAGAACTCTCCACTTTGTGATTGCAAATCCGAGGATTACTCTCCTCTTGTCTATATCGTTTTCCTTTTTTCGCCTGTCTGCTCTCTAAATGTCTCTGTTTCTTTGGCTTAGATGGAGGAGTAGTTGCTGCTGGGTCAGATTGTTTGCCCATCACGTCTGCCATGTCTGTAAGCTAGCTATTTTCGCTAGCCATTGGCCAAGTGCTCCTCACTGACGGAAAACATGTCACCCAAATTCTGTCGGGAAAATCCGACCCGTCTGGGAAAATTAATACCAGTTCTCAGGTAGGCTAGGGGTGTAATACTGTTGCTATGGCATCACATTGGATGACCACTATCAACTTATTGGAGCTTTTAAATATTGCAGCTTCTCAATGATGCATGTAGCTGTAATGTGTGAAAGTTCTTGAGATCTGTAAGGGAAAGAGCCAGGTAAAGAGAGGGAGACATAGATATGGGGGGGGGAGGGAGACAGAGAGAAAGAGTCAGAGAAAGAGTCAGAGAGAGAGAGAGAGAGAGAGAGAGAGAGAGTAAATGAAATGTCAACACCAGATCATACAATATATAGCAACAGGATCATTCAAAGTATTTATCTCGCTATGATTGTTTTTACTCATCTTATTTATGCACATAGAATCATTCTGTAACCATTGCAATATGATCTTAGGTTTACTCTGGTAAAGACAGTTTTTTTTTTACCCTGGTTGAAAAATAAATAAAAACACTGAGTACCGTCAACTAGGTCTGCAGCCGTGCTAAAACCCCAATGAAGCATGCAAAAAACATAATGAAGCTAAATTAAGAAAGGAAATGTCTTACAGTCCTGTGTAGTGTCCATATATTTGCATAAGTTGTCAATATTCAGATAAAAAATATATATATATATTTGGTCATAAACTACTACTTTTTTTTTTTAAACAAACATTTGGCTAACCTGTATTTTAATATGATAATAATATGCCATTTAGCAGACGCTTTTATCCAAAGCGACTTACAGTCATGTGCTCATACATTTTTACGTATGGGTGGTCCTGGGGATCGAACCCACCTCCCTGGCATTACAAGCGCCATGCTCTACCAATTGAGCTACAGAGGATGCAGTGTCCCTCTCCCCTGGGGTGTTGTATGGTTGTCACAGGCACTGGCCCTGAAAAGACCCGTCCCTGCTGCCAAACATGTGTGTTACATCACACTGATGATTTACATCAAGTAGGTCCAAAATGGCACCCTATTCCCTACACTACAAAACAAAGATAAATTACATAAAGAATGATAGTAAAGAGCTTTGGAGCACCTTTAATGAAATTTTTGGCAAAAAGGCAATCTCCGCTCCATCATTCATTGAATCAGATGGCTCATTCATCACAAAACCCACTGATATTGCAAACTACTTTAATGACTTTTTCATTGGCAAGATAAAAAAACTGAGGCATAACATGCCAGCAACTAACGCTGACACTACACATCCAAGTATATCTGACCAAATTATGAAAGACAACCATTGTAATTTTGAGTTCCGTTAAGTGTGAAGAGGTGAAAAAATGTATTGTTGTCTATCAACAATGACAATCCACAGGGGTCTGACAACTTGGATGGAAAATTACTGAGGATAATAGCAAACTATATTGCCACTCCCATTTGCGATATCTTCAATTTAATCCTTCTAGAAAGTTTGTGCCCTCAGGCCTGGAGGGAAGCAAAAGCTATTCCCCTACCTAAGAATAGTAAAGCCCCCTTAACTGGCTCAAATTGCCAACCAATTAGCCTGTTACCAACCCTTAGTAAACTTTTGGAAGAATTGTGTTTGACCAGATACAATGCTATTTTACAGTAAACAAATTGACAACAGACTTTCAGTATGCTTATAGGGGGAGAACATTCAACAAGCACAGCACTTACACAAATGACTGATGATTGGCTGAGAGAAATTGATGATAAAAAGACTGTGGGGGCTGTTTTGTTAGACTTCAGTGTGGCTTTTGACATTATCTATCATGGTCTGTTGCTGGAAAAACACCCCCTACTATGTTGTGGATAAAGAGTTACCTGTCTAACAGAACACAGAGGGTGAGCTTTAATGGAAGCCTCTCCAACAAAATCCAGGTAGAATCAGGAATTCCCCAAAGCAGCTGTCTAGGCCCCTTACTTTTTTCAATCTTTACTAATGACATGCCACTGGCTTTGAGTAAAGCCATTGTGTCTATGTATATGGGTGACTCAACACTACACACGTCAGCTACCACAGCGACTGAAATGATAGCAACACTTAACAAAGAGCTGCAGTTAGTTTCAGAATGGGTGTCAAGGAATAAGTTAGTCCTAAATATTTCACAAACTAAAAGCATTGTATTAGGAACAAATCATTCACTAAACCCTAAACCTCAACTAAATCTTGTATTGAATAATGTGGAAATTGAGCAAGTTGAGGAGACTAAACTGCTTTGGAGTAACGCTGGATTGTAAACTGTCATGGTCAAAACATATTATTACAACAGTAGCTAGGTCTGTCTATAATAAAGCGCTGCTCTGCATTCTGAACAACACTATCAACAAGGCAGATCCTACAGGCCCTAGTTTTGTCCCACCTGGACAATTTGCTCAGAACAGGGCAGCATGATTTACACAGCGCGCTAACATTAATAAAATTAATGTCAATCTCTCCTGGCTCAAAGTCGTATTTGTGAGAGGTATTGACATGTTGAATTCACCGAGCTGTCTGTTTGAACTACTGCCACACAGCTCGGACACCCATGCATACCCCACCAGACATGCCACCAGAGGTCTCTTCACAGTCCCCAAGTCCAGAACAGACTATGGGATGTGTACAGTACTACATAGAGCCATGATTACATGGAACTCTATTCCACATCAAGTAACTCATGCCAGCAGTAAAATTAGATTAAAAGAACAGATAAAAATACACCTTATGGAAAAGCGGGGACTGTGAAGCAACACAAACATAGACACATGCATACAAACACACAATAACATATGCACTATACACACATGTACACATGGATTTTGTGTTATAGATATGTGGTAGTAGAGTAGAAGCCTGAGGGCACACACTTAATATGTTGTGAAATCTATTATGAATGTATTGTAATGTATAACTGCCTTAATTTTGCTGGACCCCAGGAAGAGTAGCTTCTGCCTTGGCAACAGATAATGGGGATCCATAATAAACCACAGGAAGAGTAGCTGCTGCCTTGGCAACAGATAGAGTGGGGGGAAAAAGTATTTAGTCAGCCACCAATTGTGCAAGTTCTCCCACTTAAAAAGACAAGAGAGGACTTAGTTATATACCCTTTGTTGGCAATGACACACGTCAAACATTTTCTGTAAGTCTTCACAAGGTTTTCACACACTGTTGCTGGTATTTTGGCCCAATCCTCCATGCAGATCTCCTCTAGAGCAGTGATGTTTTGGGGCTGTTGCTGGGCAACACGGACTTTGAACTCCCTCCAAAGATTTTCTATGGGGTTGAGATCTGGAGACTGGCTAGGCCACTCCAGGACCTTGAAATGCTTCTTACGAAGCCACTCCTTCGTTGCCCGGGCGGTGTGTTTGGGATCATTGTCATGCTGAAAGACCCAGCCACGTTTTATCTTCAATGCCCTTGCTGATGGAAGGAGGTTTTCACTCAAAATCTCACGATACATGGCCCCATTCATTCTTTCCTTTACACGGATCAGTCGTCCTGGTCCCTTTGCAGAAAAACAGCCCCAAAGCATGATGTTTCCACCCCCATGCTTCACAGTAGGTATGGTGTTCTTTGGATGCAACTCAGCATTCTTTGTCCTCCAAAAACGACGAGTTGAGTTTTTACCAAAAAGTTATATTTTGGTTTCATCTGACCATATGACATTCTCCCAATCCTCTTCTGGATCATCCAAATGCACTCTAGCAAACTTCAGACGGGCCTGGACATGTACTGGCTTAAGCAGGGGGACACGTATGGCACTGCAGGATTTGAGTCCCTGGCGGCGTAGATTGTTACTGATGGTAGGCTTTGTTACTTTGGTCCCAGCTCTCTGCAGGTCATTCACTAGGTCCCCCCATGTGGTTCTGGGATTTTTGCTCACCGTTCTTGTGATCATTTTGACCCCACGGGTGAGATCTTGCATGGAGCCCCAGATCGAGGGAGATTATCAGTGGTCTTGTATGTCTTCCATTTCCTAATAATTGCTCCCACAGTTGATTTCTTCAAACCAAGCTGCTTACCTATTGCAGATTCAGTCTTCCCAGCCTGGTGCAGGTCTACAATTTTGTTTCTGGTGTCCTTTGAAAGCTCTTTGGTCTTGGCCATAGTGGAGTTTGGAGTGTGACTGTTTGAGGTTGTGGACAGGTGTCTTTTATACTGATAACAAGTTCAAACAGGTGCCATTAATACCGGTAACGAGTGGAGGACAGAGGAGCCTCTTAAAGAAGAAGTTACAGGTCTGTGAGAGCCAGAAATCTTGCTTGTTTGTAGGTGACCAAATACTTTTTTTCCACCATAATTTGCTAATAAATTCATTAAAAATCCTACAATGTCATTTTCTGGAATTTCTTTTCTCAATTTGTCTGTCATAGTTGACGTGTACCTATGATGAAAATTACAGGCCTCTCTCATCTTTTTAAGTGGGAGAACTTGCACAATTGGTGGCTGACTAAATACTTTTTTTCCCCACTGTAATGGGGATCTATGCTGCAATAGTCTATGTGCCGGGGGGCTAGGGTCAGTCTGTTATATCTGGTGCAATTATGCTGTCTTATCTGGTGTCCTGTGTGAATTTAAGTATGCTCCCTCTAATTCTCCCTCTCTCCCTCTCTCCCTATCTCCCTCCCCTCCCGGAGGACCTGAGCCCTAGGACCATGCCTCAGGACTACCTGGCCTGATGACTCCTGGCTGTTCCCAGTACACCTGGTTGTGCTGCTGCTCCAGTTTCAACTGTTTCTGCCTGCAGCTATGGAACCCTGACCTGTTCACTGGACATTCTACCTTGTCCCGGACCCACTGTTTTCGACTCTCTCTCCCTCTCTACCGCACCTGCTGTCTTGACCTCTGAATGCTCTGCTATGGAAAGCCAACTGACATTTACTCCTGAGGTACTGACCTATTTCACCCTCTACAACCCTGCTGGTCATCTATGAACGTTTGAACATCTTGAAGAACAATCTGGCCTTAATGGCCATGTACTCTTATAAGCTCAACCTGGCACAGCCAGAAGAGGACTGGCCACTCCTCAGAGCCTGGTTCCTCTCTGTGTTTCTTCCTAGGCTCCTGCCTTTCTAGGGAGTTTTCCCTAGCCACCATGCTTCTAAATTACATCTGCAATGCTTGCTGTTTGGGGTTTTAGGCTGTGTTTCTGTATAGCACTTTGTGACATCTGCTGATGTAAAAAGGGCTTTATAAATACATTTGATTGATTGATTGATTGATTGATTGATTGATGGTCTGAGAAGAACAATATTGGCAGGCCAGCAATATAGCCAATATGCTGTGATAATGTATTAGACCTGCCTGCTGCACAAACGTAATTCCTACAGAACTGTTTTTATTAGGTTAACGCTCCATTTTTTTTAGGTCATCTGAGGGGTAGATCTCGGCTTGCTTTTTGACTGCAAAAGTGATCTTTCCTCAGAAAAGGTTGGTACCCTACATACTGCATTTCTTTTGACCAGAGCCCTATACAGGATGTAGTACACCATTTGGTACGCAGACTAGAGTACCGACCAGAGGCCTATACAGGATGTAGTACACCATTTGGTACGCAGACTAGAGTACCGACCAGAGGAGGGTCTGCCCCCCCTTCCTGCCTTCCTGACATGCAAATAGCCGGCTTACTCTCACTGGACCCAAACCCATGTGTATGCAAAGGGCACTAATCGTTTTTTGACATTTTCTGACTGTATGATTGGCTTATTTTCTCTGCTCTACAAAAAGAAACAAACAGCTACATGAATAGATCTGTAAATAGTTTATTTATGAAATATGAAAGATTTGTTTTAAATTTAAAAAAATAGTAAACATGAAATACACTTAGTTTTTTACCATGTATAAATATGCCTTTAATCTGACGCTTTTATCTAAATCGATTTACATGTGTACTGTCAGATGAAGTAAGTCTTATTGTTCGATCTCACTACTAAATACAGACACAAAAGTGAAATGTGTAGCAAGAAGATTGATAGGTAATGTTCCCAGATAAGGGAATGAATCAAACCCAGGAGTATAAATTCTGGATTTCCTGCTCCTCATTCCAGGAGTCTTTGACCGGGATTTCTGGAAAACCTGGGAATTTGGGAAAATTACCAGAAACTTGATGTTATTTGCCCTCTCCCTCTCCCTCTCCCTTTCCCTCTCCCTCTCCCTCTCCCCTTCCCCCAGCCCGGGACGTTTCAGAGCCCTGAATACAGAGGCAGCAGAATTAAATAATAAGACCAGAATTTCACCCAAAAACGCATAACATACAACATTTTGGCTATTTGCCAGCATACAAATAAGACAGAACCCGATCACAACCAACCAGACTAGCCCAGAACATGCCACCTTGTATCTGAGGTGTTTGTGCTTCAGGAAAACCACAGGGTGGACCACCGCCAGGTAGCGTTCAAAACATATACAGCACTGGAACAGGGTTCGACCAAAGATGAGAAAACCACCACAGAATGTTTCTGGAGCTAGGAGAGAGGGAATAGGTAGGTGTATGTAGACAAATGAGAAGACAGAACACAGGCAGGAGAGGATCTCAAATATGGCCAGGTTGAGAGAGAAGAACTCTGAGGCCATCGTTTCTCTTGCTAAGGTCACTATCAGCCACAGGACGTAGACATTGGTGGGGAGACTGAGGATGAGGTTGACTGCACTGCCGATAGAAGAAGCATGCTCCTCATAGCCAGTAATTTACCATGTTGTATACAAGGCTAACAGTTGTATGCAGAGGTTAATGACAGTGTCTTCTGACATTTAGTCACTCTTTGTTAGCTGTAGCCTCCTCACATGTTATAGTAGTGTAGTAATGAGGTCTGGATGCTTTCTTTAAAACAAGTAACAGAAGGATACATGTGTAGTTCAGCACAAGTCCCCCCCCCAAAAAAATAAAATAAAGTAAAGATGCAATATACACACTTTAAAAAACCTTGTACAATGTGGGTATTATTGCCCCATTTCACTATTAAATACAGATTTGAAAGTACTGTATAGATCTAGCTCTAGAAATAAAATAAACACATTTATTTTTAGTGGGAAGGGATTGAAAAATACATATTTTTAAACACACATCAAAATCAATTATAACTAATATCTACATACATATTGTAATTAATTTTTATAAGCAGAGACCATGGTGCTGAGACCAAGGTCTATTTCGCAGGTGAGCCCTGCATGAACAAATCAATAAACAATAATTACATTATGCACATCTACAGTATATAAACATCAACTAAACAATTCACCCCTAGAATCAGGTGGTAGACCTTCTGGACTACATAAAGCCTATTATCTAGCCTGTATTATCTCTTAGAGAGCTCTGATACAGGGAAGTTTCCCAGCCCTGTGGAGGTAGAGGAGGGGCTGCACCAAACCAGTAATCACATTGATGGTCAAACAAATGTTTAAGGCTAATGAAAACTCTCCATCAGTCAAATAACCTTTTAAAGGTAGAGCTACCTCATATGGAAGATAATTAACCATCATAGACAACATGATAATCAAAATGATCCTGAAGGCCTTCATCTTCATGTTATTTGTCCCCTCCTTCTCCCCTTCCCCCGGCCTGGGACGTTTCAGATCCCTGAGAACTGAGAGGCAGCAGAATAGCTTCAACAAAAACAACATCAGATACTCACCCCAGTAAACAGGATATAAAAAATATGTTTCAATCCCAAACATAACAAACAGACAGGACCCAAGAACCATCAGCCAGACAACACCACAACACCCCACCCTGTATCTCAGGGGTTTGAACTTCATGTAGACCACAGGGTGGACCACTGCCAGGTAGCGTTCCACACAGATACAGCACTGGAACATGGGACGGCCTGTCAGTAGAAAACCGTAAGAAAAGAACATGATATACGAGACAACGATTGTGGGGTGCTTTAGCCAGATAAAAAAGAAGATCGAAAACAGGCAGAAGAGGATCTCAGACACGGCCAGGTTGAGAGAGAAGAACTCTGAAGCCATCGTCCCTCCCGCTCCGGTCAGTATCAGCCACAGGACGTAGATATTGGTGGGAAGACCCAGGATAAAGTTGAATGCATAGCAAGCAATGCTGAATGATTGGTCTTCGGACAAGTAGGCAGTAAATGGATACCCAGGCAGGGAAGAGTTTGCAGCTGAAGTCGAAGTATTCATCGCTTCACTTGGTGCAGTTCTGATGTGTGATGGATGCTGAGAGAGAGCGAGAGAGAGAGAGAGAGAGAGAGAGAGAGAGAGAGAGAGAGAGAGAGAGAGAGAGAGAGAGAGAGAGAGAGAGAGAGAGAGAGAGAGAGAGAGAGAGAGAGAGAGAGAGAGATGTATTACCTGTCAACACCAGATCATACAATATACATTGACATTTAAATAGCCCTTTAAAGGGTTTCATCAATAAACATTAAAAAATAAAATTCCTGTAAGATATTCATATCAAACATGCATAAATTATACCATGCAGACATTTTCTCTGCTATGAAATATCTCAGAATTCCAGAACATGTACTGGAAACAAAGTGGAAAACCTCAGAAGTGACATGAATACTTCTTCTTCAGCAACAATTCAGATTTTTAAGAGAAATATTTACAATTTCAAACCTTGACTGATGGAGCTCTTCTCTCTCTGGAAAGTCTGTGTCTATCAAGAACTCAATGCTGGGTCAAACACAACAGACACAACATAACAGGGGCAAAACCGATGGAAATGGAGGAGGTGCTTCCTAACCTTATCCAATGAGAAAGCTCACCTTTGTTTTTTAATCTCATTCAAAACATTTTCCATTGGGTGTGTCCTAAACTCAAGCCAAGTCTATTGGGCCCAGCTCGTACACCTGTGCGTCACAAACAGGTGCAGCAGGTCATTACACCAATGCAAATGATTGTGTTTGACAGAACCTAATGGCCATACACAGTCTATGAATGATTGAGGAGGTCTTGTAAGTGACCGCATCTAGGGACAGGAGACTTCCTAGCTATGTGACGTGACCGTAAAAAACACAACAAAAAACAGATATAGTTAAGGAAGTGTACATTAGACCAGGCAGATGCAAAGGCATAGGGAATTACATTAGTTAAGTGTAGGGCTAAGGTTAGGGGTTAATGTTAGGCTTAGGGAGATGGGTGTAGTGAAAAGGGGTTAACTTTAGGGCTAAAGTTAGGGGTTAGGTTTGGGTTTAAGGTTAGCTTAAGGGTTAAGGTTAGGCAAAGCAGGGTTAGTCTAACCCCCATTCGGAACCACACAAAAACTGCCAGTATTTACCTCTGGTCAAAAGTTTTAGATCACCTACAAATTCAAGGGTTTCCCTTCATTTTTACTGTTTTCTACATTGTAGAATAATAGTGTGTCACGGATTCAGCCGATGCTGCTCCTCCTCCTTGCTCGGGCAGGCTTCGGCGTTCGTCGTCCCCGGAGTACTAGCTGCTGCCGATCGATGTTTCGGTGTTTGTCTTGTTTGGTCTTTATTGTTTACATCTGTTTCCCATTATGTTGGATTGTATTCCCTATATTAACCCCTGTCTCTCATTGGTTCTTTTGGGTGTTATTGTTTGTTGTCATTCCGGCAGTTGCTTGTATGTACGTGTCTTTGTGTTCTCCTCCCTGTTTGGAGGTTTGTTGTTTTTGTACGTTGATTTTACTGTGTTCAGTAAAGTACGTTGCCAGCCGCTCTGTGTCCTGCTTTTGACTTCGCTAACCGCATACACGTCGCGTGACATAGTGAAGACATCAAAACTATGAAATAACACATGTGGAATCATGTAGTAACCAAAAAAGTGTTAAACCAATCAAAATATATTTCAAATAGACATCCTTTACCTTTGACAGCTTTTCACACTCTTGACATTCTCTCAACCAGCTTCATGAGGTAGTCACAGGTGTGCCTTCTAAAAAGTTATTTTGTGGAATTTATTTCCTTCTTAATGCGTTTGAGCCAATCAGTTGTGTTGTGACAAGGTAGGGGTGGTATTCAGATGATAGCCCTATTTGGTAAAAGACCAAGTCCATATTAAGTTGCTTTGGATAAAAGCGTCTGCTAAATGGCTTATTATTATTATTATTATTATGGCAAGAAAAGATCAAACAAGCAAAGAGAAAGTCCATCATTACTTTAAGACATGAAGGTCAGTCTATACGGAACATTTCAGGAACTTTGAAACTTTCTTCAAGTGCAGTCGCAAAAACTTTCAAGTGCTATAATGAAAACGGCTCTCATGAGGACCGCCACGGGAATGAAAGACCCAGAGTTAACTCTGCTGCAGAGGATAAGTTCATTAGAGTTACCAGCCTCAGAAGTTGCAGCCCTAACAAATGCTTCTAAGAGTTCAAGTAATAGACACATCTCAACATCAACTGTTCAGAAGAGACTGTGTGAGTCAGGACTTCATGGTCAAATTGCTGCAAAGAAACCACTACTAAAGGACACCAATAAGAAGAAGAGACTTTCTTGAGCCAAGAAACACGAGCAATTGACATCAGACCTGTGGAAATCTGTCCAAATTTGAGATTTTGGGTTCCAACCTCCGTGTCTTTGTGAGACGCAGAGTAGGTGAACGGATGATCTCCGCATCTGTCGTTCCCACCGTGAAGCATGGAGGAGGAGGTGTGGGGGTGCTTTGCTGGTGACACTGTCTGTGATTTATTTAGAATTCAAGGCACACTTAACCATCATGGCTTCCACAGCAATCTGCAGGGATACACTATCCCATCTGGTTTGGGCTTAGTGGGACTATCATTTATTTTTCAACGGGACCATGACCCAACTCACCTCCAGGTTGAATAATGGCTATTTGACCAAGAAGGAGAGTGATGAAGTGCTGCATCAGATGTCCTGGCCTCCACAATCACCCGACCTCAAAAAAATTGAGATGGTTTGACATGACTGGGACCACAGAGTGAAGGAAAAGCAGCCAAAATTTCTCAGCATATGTGGGAACTCCTTCAAGACTGTTGGAAAAGCATGCCAGGTGCAGCTGGTTGATAGAATGCCAAGCGTGTGCAAAGCTGTCATCAAGGCAAAGGGTGGCTACTTTGAAGAATCTCAATTATAAAATATGTTTTTATTTGTTTAACACTTTTTTGGTTATTACATGATTCCATATGTGTTATTTCATAGTTTTGATGTCTTCACTATTATTCTACAATGAAAAAAAAAAAAAAAAACCTTGAATGAGTACGTTTTTTTCTGAAAACTAGGGAGGCCAATTAAAACCACCCGCGGCCCATATTTTGCCGGCAGCCGCCAGTTGGTGAACCCTCTGCCCTATTCCCTACATAGTGCACTTCTTTACTCCAGAGACGTATACACTGAGTTCAATAAACATTTTGAACGCCTGCTCTTTCCATGACATTGACTGACCAGGTGAATCCAGTTGAAAGTTATGATCCCTTATTGATGTGACATGTTAAATCCACTTCAATCAGTGTGCTGTAGATAAGGGGAGGAGAGAGATTAAATAAATATGTTTAAGCCTTGAGACAATTGAGATACAAATGGTGTATGTGTGCCATTCAGAGGATGAATGGGCAAGGCAAAATATTTAAGTGCCTTTGAACGGGGTATGGTAGTAAGCAGTTTGTGTCAAGAACTGCAATGCTGCCAGGCTTTTCACACTCAACAGCTTCACGTTTGTATCAAGAATGGTCCACCACCCAAATGACATCCAGGCAACTTGACACAACTGTGGGAAGGTTTGGAGTCAACATGGGCTAGCATCCCTGTGGAATGCTTTTGACACCTTGTAGATTCCATTCCCTGACAAATTGAAGCTGTTATGATGGCAAAAGCAATATTAGGAAGATGTTCTTAATGTTTTGTAAACTCAGTGTATTAGGATATAGGGTGCCATTTGGGATGCACCCCATAAAAAAACATAATATCATTTATATTTTGTTCTCTTCTGTGTTTTATCATGTTCCTTCAATTTGCAAGAGGCTGAATGTATCACACCGGCGAAAACATCAGAGCGAGCGAAACAGCACTCCTCTGTCTCTGTATGTGTAGACCATCTCGGCCTATCTGATGCTGTCTGGTCATAAATAATTTGACTTTGTTGCAGCCCGTAGCATTGAAAGCAAGGGAAGCCAATGAGCGTTTGGCCTCCCTTGAATAAAACAAACGATTAAATAACAGCCAATCAGCGTTGACCTAAACTAAGTGAGCTCAAATATGAATGGTCCTGGCGCACCAAAAAAAAATGGTCAATGGAAGCCAGTTTGGATTTGGCTTCAAACCATTCACATCACATCTCGAGCAAAATGTCAAATGACAGAAAGAACCTGAATTGTTGCGTTGTGTTGATGTCCTCCGTTGGTTAGCTAGCTAGCTAAAATTGGACCATTCCTAAACTAGCAACAGGGTTCGGGAGTAAGGGATTACATGTAAGGGATTTCAAACAAACTGTAAATGTAATCTGTTACATTACCAGAAAAAATATTGTAATCAGATTACTTATACTTTTGAAAAACTAGATGATTACTTTGAGAATTACTTTTAATTTCAGAAAGGATGTTTGCTAAAAAATCTTTGACACTTCTCTATTTTCTCAATGACATTCAAATCATCATTGAAAAAAGGCGCAAGTTTAAATTTTTCAACGTTAGCGAGTCTGACCATAAATCAGAGACCACTATGATGACACACCAAATGTGTCTGATGGATCGCGGGAAAAGACCAGGCATAGGCTTTTGTAGGCTAGAGTCCAAGCTATGTGTTCCAATAGTGCGACTGCTGTCGGCATCCAAAGATTATTCAACTTGAGTAAACGCTTTGAGGTAAGGATGACAGCAGTGGTGTAGTCTACGCCGATACGGATATCACTTATTATTGATAGCTACATAGCGCATTGATGTGAATCACACTGTTGCTCTCTCATTTAGCTATTTACGTCTTATGGACTGTGGTTGTTGTGGATGGCTGTTCACAAATCGAAATGTGTATTTGAACCCAATAATGGTTGAATTCAATAAGTTTAAGCTGCCTATCAATCATTGTTTTAGAAACCAGTGGACAGCCAGTGAAAAATGCGCTCTTGCAACAGCTGTAAAGTGCGGATCCCAGCCTATGTGTCACGCCCTGACTCAAATCAAATCAAATCAAATTTGATTGGCCACATGCGCCGATTACAACAGCTGCAGACATTACAGAGAAATGCTTACTTACAGCCCTTAACCAACAGTGCATTTATTTTTAACAAAAACATTTAAATAAAACAACAACATAAAAAGTGTTGAGAAAAAAAGAGCAGAAGTAAAATAAAATAACAGTAGGGAGGCTATATATACAGGGGGGTACCGGTGCAGAGTCAATGTGCGGGGGCACCGGCTAGTTGAGGTAGTTGAAGTAATATGTAGATGTGGGCAGAGTTAAAGTGACTATGCATAAATAATTAACAGAGTAGCAGCAGCGTAAAAGGAATGGGTGGGGGGGCAGTGCAAATAGTCCGGGTAGCCATGATTAGCTGACTTGGCACTCCGGTACCGCTTGCCGTGCGGTAGCAGAGAGAACAGTCTATGACTAGGGTGGCTGGAGTCTTTGACAATTTTGAGGGCCTTCCTCTGACACCGCCTGGTATAGAGGTCCTGGATGGCAGGAAGCTTGGCCCCAGTGATGTAATGGGCCGTACGCACTACCCTCTGTAGTGCCTTGCGGTCGGAGGCAAAGAAGTTGCCATACCAGGCGGTGATGCAACCAGTCAGGATGCTCTCGATAGTGCAGCTGTATAATTTTTTGAGGATCTGAGGACACATGCCAAATCTTTTCAGTCTCCTGAGGGGGAATAGGCCTCTTCACGACTGTCTTGGTGTGTTTGGACCATGATAGTTCGTTGGTGATGTGGACACCAAGGAACTTGAAGCTCTCAACCTGTTCCACTACAGCCCCGTTGATGAGAATGGGAGCGTGCTCAGTCCTCTTTTTTTTTTCCAGTAGTCCACAATCATCTCCTTTGTCTTGGTCACTTTGAGGGAGAGGTTGTTGTCCTGGCACCACACGGCCAGGTCTCTGACCTCCTCCCTATAGGCTGTCTCGTCGTTGTCGATGATCAGGCCTACCACTGTTGTGTCGTCGGCAAACTTAATGATGGTGTTGTAGTCGTGCCTGGCCATGCAGTCATGGGTGAACAGGGAGCACAGGAGGGGACTGAGCACGCACCCCTGAGGGGCCCCCATGTTGAGGATCAGTGTGGCAGATGTGTTGTTACCTACCATTACCACTTTGGGTCGGCCCTTCAGGATGTCCAGGATCCAGTTGCAGAGGGAGGTGTTTAGTCCCAGGATCCTTAGCTTAGTGATGAGCTTTGAGGGCACTAAGGTGTTGAATGCTGAGCTGTAGTCAATGAATAGCATTCTCACGTAGGTGTTCCTCTTGTCCAGGTGGGTAAGGGCAGTGTGGAGTGCAATAGAGATTGCATCATCTGTGGATCTGTTTGGGCGGTATGCAATTTGGAGTGGGTCGAGGGTTTCTGGGATAATGCTGTTGATGTGAGCCATGACCAGCCTTTCAAAGCACTTCATGGCTACAGACATCAGTGCTACGGGTCGGTAGTCATTTAGGCAGGTTATCTTAGAGTCCTTGGGCACGGGGACTATGGTGGTCTGCTTGAAACATGTTGGTATTACAGACTCAGTCAGGGACATGTTGAAAATGTCAGTGAAGACACTTGCCAGTTGGTCAGCACATGCTCGGAGAACACGTCCTGGTAATCCGTCTGGCCCTGCGGCCTTGTGAATGTTGACCTGCTTAAAAGTCTTACTCACATCGGCTACGGAGAGCGTGATCACATTGTCATCCGGAACAGCTGGTGCTCTCATGCATGCTTCAGTGTTGCTTGCCTCTAAGCGAGCATAGAAGTGGTTTAGCTCGTCTGGAAGTCTTGTGTCACTGGGCAGCTGGCGGGTGTGCTTCCCTTTGTAGTCTGTAATAGTTTTCAAGCCCTGCCACATCCAACGAGCGTCAGAGCCAGTGTAGTACGATTCAATCTTAGTCCTGTATTGACTCTTTGCCTGTTTGATGGTTTGTCAGAGGGCATAGCGGGATTTATTTTAAGCGTCCAGGGTAGAGTCCCGCTCCTTGAAACTGCAACTCTACCCTTTAGCTCAGTGCGGATGTTTCCTGTAATCCATGGCTTCTGGTTGGGGTATGTACGTACGGTCACTGTGGGAACGACATCATCGATGCACTTATTGATGAAGCCAGTGACTGATGTGGTGTACTCCTCAATGCTATCTGAAGAATCCCGGAACATGTTCCAGTCTGTGCTAGCAAAACAGTCCTGTAGCTTAGCATCTGTATCATCTGACAACTTTTTTATTAACCGAGTCACTGGTGCTTCCTGCTTTAGTTTTTGCTTATAAGCAGGAATCAGGAGGATAGAGTTATGGTCAGATTTGCCAAATGGAGGGCGAGGGAGAGCTTTTTATGTGTCTCTGTGTGTGGAGTAAAGGTGGTCTAGAGTTTTTTTTTCCTCTGGTTGCACATTTAACATGCTGGTAGAAATTAGTTAGAACGGATTTAAGTTTCCCTGCATTAAAGTCCCCGGCCACTAGGAGCGCTGCATCTGGATGAGCGTTTTCCTGTTGATTTATGGCCTTATACAGCTCATTCAGTGCAATCTTAATGCCAGCATTGGTTTGTGGTGGTAAATAGACAGCTATGAAAAATATAGATGAAAACTCTCTTGGTAAATAGTGTGGTCTACAGCTTATCATAAGATACTCTAACTCAGGCGAGCAAAACCTAGAGACTTCCTTAGAATTTAATGTTGTGCACCAGCTGTTGTTTACAAATATACACAGACCGCCACCCCTTGTCTCACCGGAGTCAGCCGTTCTATCCTGCCGATGTAGCGTATAGCCTGCTAGCTGTATGTTATCCATGTCGTCGTTCAGCCACGACTCGGTGAAACATAAGATATTACAGTTTTTAATGTACCATTGGTAGGATAACCGTAATCTTAGGTCATCCAATTTGTTCTCCAATGATTTAAGATTGGCTAATAGGATTGATGGGAGCGGCAGTTTACTCGCTCGCCATCGGATCCTTACAAGGCACTCCGACCTACGTCCACGATATCTCCGTCTCTTCCTCATGCGAATGACGGGGATTTGGGCCTTGTCGGGTGTCTGTTGGATATCCTTCGCGGCCGCCTCGTTGAAGAAAAAATCTTCGTCCAATACGAGGTGAGTAATCGCTGTCCTGATATCCAGAAGCTCTTTTTGGTTATAAGAGACGATGGCAGAAACATTATGTACAAATTAAATTACAAATAACGCGGAAAAACACACATAATAGTACAATTGGTTTGAGGGCTGTAAAACGGCAGCCATCTTCTCCGGCGCTGTTCTCTCTCATAAGAGTCCCTCAGGGGACTCTTATATGTTGAGTCAGGGTGTGTAGATTCTATGTTAGTATTTCTATGTTTCAGTCTAGGTGTTGTATATCTATGTTTGGCCGGGTGTGATTCCCAATCAGAGACAGGTGTCGCTCGTTGTCTCTGATTGGGGATCATACTTAGGCAGCCTATTGACACTCGTTAGCTGTGGGATCTTGTTCCGTGTGGAGGCTTGTTTAGTGTTCAGCCTTAGGACTTCACATTTTGTTTTGTTTGTTGTTTTGTTGTGTGTTTATCTGTGAAATAAACATGTATGCATTTCACACTGCGCCTTGGTCTGACCCGTCCTTGAACGAACGTGACACTATGGAATAAAAGTGGGCTTTTATTGCTCAATCTAATTCATGCTGATCAACAAAATATATCCATAGGCCTAATGGAGACTTGCTCAAACCCAATCAGTCCTCCATGACAACAAAATCACAAACAACAGAGGAGGGCTAATAAGTCCTTCGTTTTGGGGTTATGCTCAGATAAAACAATTTGGCTAATCTATACTTCCATATTTCCAAGTCTTGTTCTTGAAGATCAAAGGGTATAACATTTATTGGAATGACTGGAATTTTGATAGAGTTTGGTTTTTAATGTTAAGATATAATTTAATCGTATTATTATATGTAGTAATGTGCCACTTAGCAGACGCTTTTATCCAAAGCAACTTACAGTCATGCGTGCATACATTTTTTTTGTGTATGGGTGGTCCCGGGGATCGAACCCACTACCCTGGCATTACAAGCGCCATGCTCTACCAGCTGAGCTACAGAGGCCCACAATAGAAATTGATTGGTTAGAAGAAGCCTACATAACCAACCTAAGAGATCTCTAATCCAAAGAGAGACAGCCGTTCCATGGAGTGGCTCGGCTTTGTTACGCAATAATAAAGTCTAATTTCTGGATTCACAAGCTCCAGTCTCTTGAGAGATATTTTTGAGTTGACCATTTTTTAGTCAAATATTTCTACGACACTAGTAGACGAGCAGGCTAGCAGAGACACAGGCTAGTAGACGAGCAGGCTAGCAGAGATGCAGGCTAGTAGACAATAAGTTAGTTAAAAAGTAGTTTTGCTCGTCCAAAGTAGGTGGGCAAAAACAAAATAAAAAATCCTGCGGATACAGCCCAGGGGATGCGATACATAGGGAAGTTAGTAAAAAGAAGTAGGTCATCCTGAGTAGGTGACACCATAAATTGGAAGTAGCGCCTGTCATCTAGAGTAGGTGAACAGTTGTGAAATAGCCACTAGGGCTTCAAAATATAGAGAAAGAGTTAAATAGAGTAGGTTGGCTCATCTCGTGTGGGTGAATGGTTTGCTTGAACGGCTGTGAGTCATTCAATTGTGATTAAGTTGTATGTTTCATCTGTCTCATTCAGGTTGCTAATTTGGTCAGCTTGATCAAAGGCTTTAGTGCAATATATAGATATCCAACCGAAGCACAATAAGCCCGAAGGCAAAATGAACGACGCACACAGGCGACAAAACGAAATACGCACAAGCATGTGCAAACAACCCTCTAAAACACTGGAGGGAAAAATGTAGGCTCCAAACACGAAACAGTAGTACAATCACACACAACGACAAGCACACACAACGAGAACTAAATAGGACACTAACGAGGACTAACAAGACACAGGTGTACAACATCCAGACCAAACCAATCGAACATGAAACATAGATCGGTGGCAGCTAGTACTCCGGGGACGACGACCGCCGAAGCCTGCCCGAACCAGGAGGAGGAGCAGTCTCGGCCGAAACCGTGACAGTACCCCCCCTTGACGCGCGGCTCCAGCCGTGCGCCGACCCGGCCTCGGGGGACGACCAGGAGGACGCGGAGCAGGGCGCGCGGGATGGTCCCGGTGGAACTCCGACAGGAGAGATGGGTCTAGGATGTCCCTCCGCGGCACCCAGCACCGCTCCTCCGGGCCGTACCCCTCCCACTCCACGAGATACTGGAGACCCCCCATCCTGCGTCTAGAGTCCAAGATGGACCGAACGGTGTACGCCGGAGCCCCCTCGATGTCCAGTGGGGGCAGAGGAGTCTCCCCTATCTCATTGTCCTGGAGTGGACCAGCTACCACCGGCCTGAGAAGAGACACATGGAACGAGGGGTTAATATTCTTATACTCAACAGGTAGATGTAATCTATAACACACCTCGTTCAATCTTCTCAGGACTTTAAAGGGCCCCACAAACCGCCGACCCAGCTTCCGGCAGGGCAGGCGGAGGGGTAGGTTCCTGGTAGAGAGCCAGACTCGATCTCCGGGTGCGACACCGGCCCCTTACTGCGGTGGAGATCGGCGCTCGCCTTGTGATGAAGGACGGCCCACTGCAGGTGGACGTGGGCAGCGTTCCACGTCTCTTCCGAGCGCCTCATCCAATCATCCACCGCATGGGCCTCGATCTGGCTCTGCTGCCAAGGTGCCAGAACCGGCTGGTAACCTAACACACATTGGAAGGGGGTTAGGTTAGTAGAGGAGTGGCGGAGAGAGTTCTGGGCCATCTCGGCCCAGGGAATGTACCGTGCCCACTCCTCCGGCCGGTCCTGGCAATACGACCTCAGAAACCTACCCACATCCTTGTTGACACGTTCTACCTGCCCGTTACTCTCCGGGTGGTACCCTGAGGTAAGGCTAACCGAGACCCCCAAACGCTCCATGAACGCTCTCCAGACACGAGAGGTAAACTGGGGACCTCGATCAGACACTATATCCTCGGGTACCCCGTAATGCCGGAAGACATGGGTAAATAGGGCCTCAGCGGTCTGTAGGGCAGTAGGAAGACCCGCCATAGGGAGAAGACGACAGGCCTTAGAGAACCGGTCCACAACGACCAGGATGGTGGTATTCCTCTGAGAGAGGGGAAGGTCTGTCACAAAATCCACCGAGAGGTGGGACCATGGTCGTTGTGGTACGGGCAGGGGTTGTAACTTACCCCTGGGCAGATGTCGGGGCGCCTTACACTGGGCACACACCGAGCAGGAGGAGACATAAACCCTCACATCCCTAGCCAAAGTGGGCCACCAGTATTTAGTGCTGAGGCAATGCACCGTCCGGCCGATACCCGGATGTCCAGAGGAGGGTGATGTGTGAGCACAGTAAATGAGTCGATCCCGAATCTCGCGCGGAACGTACTTCCGACCCTCAGGACACTGTGGAGGGCTGGGGTCGGTGCACGCACGCTTCGCTCGATTTCGGCATCGACCTCCCACACCACCGGTGCCACAAGGCAAGACTCCGGTAGTATGGGAGTGGGCTCAACGGACCTCTCCTCCGTGTCATACCGCCGGGACAGCGCATCTGCCTTACCATTCTGGGACCCAGGGATGTACGTGATTTTAAATACGAACCTGGTGAGAAACATACTCCATCGAGCCTGGCGAGGGTTCAGTCTCCTCGCTGCCCGGATGTACTCCAGGTTCCCGATGGTCAGTCAAAATGAGGAAAGGGTGTTGAGCCCCCTCAAGCCAATGCCTCCACACCTTAAGGGCTTGAACTACAGCTAACAGCTCCCTGTCCCCAACATCATAGTTACGCTCCGCCGGGCTGAGCTTCTTAGAGTAAAAGGCACAGGGGCGAAGTTTAGGTGGCGTGCCGGACCGTTGAGAGAGAACGGCCACTATACCAGCCTCAGACGCGTCTACCTCGACCTGAAAGGGTAATGCGGGATCCGGATGCGCTAGCACCGGAGCCGACGTAAACAGGTCCTTCAGTCTCCTAAAGGCCCTGTCCGCATCGGCTGACCACTGCAGGCAAACCGGACCCCCCTTCAGAAGGGACGTGATGGGAGCTGCCACCTGTCCAAAACCCCGGATAAACCTCCGGTAGTAATTCGCAAAGCCCAAAAACTGCTGCACCTCTTTTACAGTAGTTGGGGTTTGCCAATTACGCACAGCGGACACACGATCCACCTCCATTCTCACCCCTGACGCGGATAACCGATAAACCAAAAAGGAGACCGACTCCTGGAAAAACAGACATTTCTCTGCCTTGACATATAGATCGTGCTCCAACAGCCTCCTCAATACACAACGCACCAGGGTTATATGCTCGGCTCGGGTAGACGAGTACACCAGAATGTCATCAATGTACACGACCACCCCTTGTCCCTGCATATCCCGGAAAATGTTATCTACGAAGGATTGGAAGACTGATGGAGCATTCATCAACCCATATGGCATGACGAGATATTCGAAATGACCTGACGTGGTACTAAACGCTGTCTTCCATTCGTCACCCTCCCTAATGCGCACCAAGTTATACGCGCTCCTAATATCCAGTTTTGTGAAAAACCGCGCTCCATGCAATGACTCCGTCATGGTTGCAATCAGAGGGAGTGGATAACTGTATTTCACAGTAATCTGATTGAGACCACGGTAATCAATGCACGGGCGCAACCCTCCATCTCTTTTTTTCACAAAAAAGAAGCTCGAGGAGGCAGGAGAAGTGGAGGGCCGAATGTAGCCCTGTCTCAAAGATTCAGCTATATAAGTCTCCATAGCTTTCCTCTCCTCTTGAGACAAAGGATACACATGGCTCCGTGGGAGCGCTGCTCCTGCCTGGAGATCAATCGCACAATCCCCCTGTATATGAGGAGGCAACTGCGTCGCCCTAGTTTTACTAAACACGAGTGCTTAATCCCCATATTCAGGCGGAATGTGCAGTGCGGGCACTTGGTTTGGACTTTCCACCGAAGTCGCCCCCACGGAAACACTCAGACATCGCCCCTCGCACTGAGCAGACCACCCATCGAGAGCCCTCTGTTGCCACGAAATAGCAGGGTTATGGGTGCTTAACCAGGGAATCCCCAGCACCACTGGGTACGCAGGAGAGTCGATCAGATACAACTGTATAGTCTCCTCATGACCCCCCTGCGCACACATCCGAAGTGGCGCTGTGACCTCCCTGATCAACCCCGACCCCAACGGGCGGCTGTCTAAGGCATGAACGGGAAAAGGTTTGTAAACAGGTAGAAGAGGGATCCCTAACTCAAAACAAAACTTAAGATCAACAAAATTCCCAGCTGCGCCTGAATCTACTAGCGCCTTATGCTGGGAATGAGGTGCAACCTGTGGAAAGCAAACAGGTATACAAAAGTGTGCAACAGAAAGCTCTGGGTAAGTGGGACGTCTACTCACCTGGGAGGCCCCCCCAGTGCGTGGCCTGTTGTCGTTACTCCCGGAGAACCCTCCCCAGCACCTGGCCGTGGTGTGCCCTCCACGACCGCACTTGGTGCAGGAGACAGGCCCCCTCGGGTTCTTCCTACTCCGTTCTCTAGCGCCGGCACCCCCGAGCTCCATAGGGCTCGGCTCGGAGGTGCCGGAGGGCGGAATGGACGGACTCCCCCTCGGGGCGTCCACGTGTGGCCAGCAGGGTGTCCAGACGGATGGACATATCGACCAACTGGTCGAAGGTAAGATGGGTATCCCTGCAGGCCAACTCACGTTGAACGTCCTCTCTTAGGCTACATCGAAAATGGTCGATGAGAGCCCGTTCATTCCACCCTGCATCCGCCGCTAGAGTCCGGTACTCTAGAGCGAACACCTGAGCGCTCCTCCTCCCCTGTCTAAAATGGACTAGACGCTCCCCCGCCGCTTTGCCCTCAGGTGGATGGTCGAACACGGCCTTGAAGCGGCGGGAGAACTCGGCGTAGGTAATGGTGTTGGCGTCCATCTTCCTTCACTCGGCGTTAGCCCACTCCAACGCCTTGCCCGTGAGACAGGAGATGAGGGCGGAAACGCTCTCGTATCCCGAGGGCACCGGGTGTACAGAGGCCAGGTAGAGCTCTACCTGCAGGAGGAACCCCTGAAACCCGGCAGCTGTTCCGTCATACGCCCTCGGGACCGAGAGCCGAATCCCCCTGGGTTCCGAACCTGGGACTGGTGGACCGACCGATGGGATTGACAGGGTAGGTGGAGGTGTGGGTACACTGCTGGCCTCCCATCGGTGCATGATGTTGATTACCTCCTGTAGAGCGGTCTCCAGTTGTCGGATCTGGTCCTCTTGCCCACGGAGATGCTCCTCGAGCGACACAGGCGTCACTGCCGATCCTGCTGATTCCATTATAAATGGTGTGTGATTCTGTCAAGGCGTGCTGAAGGTGGGTGTGGTGTAGGAATCATGCGCAGGACACAGAGGCTCAGTCCAAAGGCTTTAGTGCAATATATAGATATCCAACCGAAGCACAATAAGCCCGAAGGCAAAATGAACGACGCACACAGGCGACAAAACGAAATACGCACAAGCATGTGCAAACAACCCTCTAAAACACTGGAGGGAAAAAGGTAGGCTCCAAACACGAAAAAGTAGTACAATCACACACAACGAGAACTAAATAGGACACTAACGAGGACTAACAAGACACAGGTGTACAACATCCAGACAAAACCAATCGAACATGAAACATAGATCGGTGGCAGCTAGTACTCCGGGGATGACGACCGCCGAAGCCTGCCCGAACCAGGAGGAGGAGCAGTCTCGGCCGAAACCGTGACACGTATGACGTCTACACATTGTATTTCGGCCAATCTTTTAGGGTCTGTTTCGGACATTATATTTGGAAAATGTTGAGATGATGTAGGATTATGGTAAAATTTACCACAGTAAAATAATAACTGGGATAGGGTTAACATTCCAAATTTGGAACACATATAAAATAAAATATTCCTGTAGGTTATGCAAATAGCGATTAAGCATGTTTGAAGAACGACATTTATGAATTTGGAATGAGAGTGGTATAAAGGTGGAAAATGAGTCGTACTCTGAAGTTTGAATGACAAGATATAGAGGTGTGTATCATAATTTTATATAAGTTTGGATAATGAGCTTTTTGATATAATGATATCTTGGGGTTTGTAGAACACTGCCTGTCATAGAATATTGTGAGATGTTAGTTCAGTGAAAAGTGACCAGTCTATAAGATTCTGGGAGGATTTTATGACTGAGGGGCCGGGTCTAGGTAGTTAAAGTTGTTGTTCCACTGGGACTAGATTATGATAAACTGATTTGTGCCAATAAATAATCATTAGAAATACAAATGGTTTGGTTGATATGAATATATTAAAATATGATGAATTTTATGTGTGTGTAATTGATTACTAGAGATTAGATAAAATAAGAGTGGAATAATGTATAGGTGCTGACTTGCGCAATCGAAACGTAGACGTACGTGAGGGGTGGGAGACAGTACATAGACAATTTGATAGTTATTATAATGCGTAATCTTATTTATATCTATCACTTCAGAGCTGAGGTGATATAGTAAAGGAATTTTAGTATATTGTAGGGGAAAAAAACATAATCCATTCGATTAAACGCGTTAGATCTGTTTCCAAATCAGTGAATTAAGATTTTACTCGTTGACTGCTAATTCATTCCCTTCGAGCTTGTGAGATCTTTGTCCTGTAAAGCTATTTTCTGATAATTGTGTTATTTGCCAGATGTTAAGACTACAGATCATTATAATTGGAATGAAGGAGGATTTACTTGTAATGTCAATAAAGCTCAGGTTCTGCATTACTGACTAAAATCTAGGTTTTCTGATTGTAGTTCGACTATGGTTATGGGTTGCTTCGATTGATAGAACAATCAGTGTTGGATTTTGTGATATAAGACTGGAAGATTTAGCAGCTTGCTTCTTTCAAATTGAAAGACTCACTTATTCAACAGGAACAGTGGGACGATTTCGAGATAGTAATTTCTTTGCGTTGCCTAATGATTTGATAGTTTAAACTACTGTGAATAGGGTTGTAATTTGGAATATTGACTTGAATATGGATATGAATTGAATGTATGCTTGTAAACTACAGCAAGTGTATGTTTTATTAACTATAGCCTAATCAGAAAGGACAGTTACATACATTTAATAGCGGACTGGCAATTGCATTAGAGCTGTGGCCATGATTTAAATGATAACAAAGGAAAATAAGGTATAGGAAGATATATTAGGGATACCTAAAGAAGAGTACTAAAATGGAAACGTAGGAATATTTGAGAAAATAGTAATGCTAATATTATTGGAGGACAATAGGGGGTGGTTTAGTGACCTAAAACTGAATAGACTACCGGGAAAATACCTAAGGACAGGAGAGTGAGGGGGGTATTTTATAGGTTTGAGATAAGATAAGGGAACAAAGAAAAATATGAATATAATACCAAAGCACTGGGGAGCGAGAGTGTTATCTTAATGGGAAGTGAAGCACGGGGACAAAGATATTAAAATAATATTAAAAGGAGGAGCACAAGGGATTAAAACACATTTTGGGAAAGAGGCAGAGTATGAAGATATATTAGGGAGAAATATACCATAAACTGAGGAATATAAAAACTTTTAGCTGAGATCGCTAACAGAAATAGCAAATTTAGCAGAAACAAGAGAAGGGTGGCCATATATACAGTGGGGGGAAAAAAAGTATTTAGTCAGCCACCAATTGTGCAAGTTCTCCCACTTAAAAAGATGAGAGAGGCCTGTAATTTTCATCATAGGTACACGTCAACTATGACAGACATATTGAGAATTTTTTTCTCCAGAAAATCACATTGTAGGATTTTTAATGAATTTATTTGCAAATTATGGTGGAAAATTTGTATTTGGTCACCTACAAAAGTTTCTCAATACTTTGTTATATACACTTTGTTGGCAATTACACAGGTCAAACGTTTTCTGTAAGTCTTCACAATGTTTTCACACACTGTTGCTGGTATTTTGGCCCATTCCTCCATGCAGATCTCCTCTAGAACGGTGATGTTTTGGGGCTGTCGCTGGGCAACACGGACTTTCAACTCCCTCCAAAGATTTTCTATGGGGTTGAGATCTGGAGACTGGCTAGGCCACTCCAGGACCTTGAAATGCTTCTTACGAAGCCACTCCTTCGTTGCCCGGATGGTGTGTTTGGGATCATTGTCATGCTGAAAGACCCAGCCACTTTTCATCTTCAATGCCCTTGCTGATGGAAGGAGGTTTTCACTCAAAATCTCACGATACATGGCCCCATTCATTCTTTCCTTTACACGGATCAGTCGTCCTGGTCCCTTTGCAGAAAAACAGCCCCAAAGCTGTCACGGTTTACTAAGCCAGAACCCAGAAGCAGACCAGGACAAGGTAAATTGAAACAAAGGTGAGTGTTTATTTAGTAGATCCACGAGTGAGGCTGAATAATCCAGGGAACAGAGCGGGTGGCGTGGATGGGTTGTTGAGGGTGCAGTGGTAGGTCCAGTAATGGCTCGGCAGCCGCCGACCATCAGGCAGAGGTTGGGTGAAGGTTCCGGGTGAGTGACTGCAGATAGAACAAAACGGAGGTAAGTATACAGCAAGTCAAAAAGGTGCAAAACAACAAAACTAACGCTAGAAGTTCCAAGGCTGATACACGGACAAACATACTGTTCATGGCTAACGATCCGGCAGGGAATGGATGTTAGGACAGAGCCTAAGAAGGGTGATGATCAGGACCAGGTGTGCAGATTGCTGATGGGATGCAGGTGCGGAAATCAAGAGAGCTCCCGCCTAGCAACGTTGCCCGGCAACCAGGCAGGGAGCGTTCCAGAACCCTCGGGAAACTGGAGATCCCGAGCAGAAAAACTAATACCCAGACAGAAAACCAACTCAGACTGCAGGGATCGTTACAGTACCCCCTCCGACCAAACGCCACCGGGCGGACTCCCGGAGCGCCAGGATGGAGGCGGTAGAAGTCACGAATGAGGTCAGCATCTAGGATCTGTCGCCGCGGAATCCAACTCCTCTCTTCAGGACCATACCCCTCCCAGTCCACGAGATACTGGAAACCCCGGCCCCGCCGTCTGGAATCCATGATGCGTCGCACCGTGTAGGCAGGACCACCTCCGATCATCCGAGGAGGAGGAGGAGGAGGCGGAGGAGGCAACAGAGGACTGAGGAGAACAGGCTTGAGGCAGGAGACATGAAAGGTGGGATGGACTCTGAGCGTCCTCGGTAGTTTGAGTCGAACTGCCACCGGATTGATCACCTTCTCCACCACAAACGGACCAATGAACTTCGGTAACAACTTCCTAGACTCAGTCCGTAAAGGAAGATCCCGTGTGGCCAACCAGACCCTATCTCCGATGGTATAGGTGGGAGCGGGGATCCGGCGACGATTCGCCTGGAGCTGATACCGGTCCGAAACTCTAAGGAGTGCCTTTCTGGCCCGATGCCAGGTCCGGTGGCAACGACGAATATGGGCCTGAACAGAGGGCACTGAGAGCTCCTTCTCCTGAGAAGGGAACAAGGGAGGTTGGTAGCCATACAGGCACTGGAAGGGAGACATCCCAGTGGCAGATGTAGGGAGAGTATTGTGGGCATACTCAACCCAAGGCAACTGAGAGACCCAGGAGGTGGGGTTGGAGGAGACAAGGCAGCGTAGCGTGGATTCCATCTTCTGGTTGGCTCTCTCCGCCTGACCATTAGATTGGGGGTGAAAACCAGATGTGAGGCTGACTGTAGCTCCAATGGCCAAACAGAAGGACTTCCAGACAGCAGAGGTAAACTGAGGGCCACGGTCGGAAACGATATCACTGGGCAAACCGTGGACCCTGAAAACCTCCCTAACCAGGATCTCGGACGTCTCCGAGGCAGAGGGAAGCTTGGCAATAGGCACAAAGTGGGCGAACTTGCTGAATCTGTCCACGATAGTCAGAACGACCGTGTTTCCCTCAGAAGCGGGCAACCCAGTGACAAAGTCCAGGGCCAGATGCGACCATGGTCGCGGGGGAATAGGAAGGGGGTGAAGTAGTCCAGAGCTGGGCCGATTGGTACTCTTATTCTGCGCACACACTGGACAGGCAGCAACATAACCCCGAGTATCCTCGGCCATGGCAGGCCACCAAAAACGTCTGCGAAGAAACACCATCGTCCGAGCCACGCCAGGGTGACAAGCCATCTTGCTGGCGTGGGACCATTTGAGGACAGCAGGACGAACCGACTCAGGCACAAACAACCGACCGGGTGGACCGTTACGGGGACCGGGCTGCGTCCGAAGGGGCCGCCATCACCTCCTCCTCAATCTTCCACCTAACAGCTCCCACGACGCAGTTCCGGGGGAGAATTGTCTCGGTCTTGGACCCACTCTCCTCCGTCTTGGAGAACATCCGGGACAAGGCGTCCGCCTTGCCGTTCTTAGATCCAGGTCGGAACGTCAGGGAAAAAATTGAATCGTCCGAAAAACAACGCCCACCTGGCCTGGACGGGAGTTGAGACGTCTAGCCGATTGCACGTAAGCAAGATTCTTGTGGTCAGTCCAGACAATAAACGGTTGCTCCGCCCCCTCCAACCAGTGGCGCCACTCCTCCAAGGCAAGTTTCACCGCGAGAAGCTCCCGGTTACCCACATCGTAATTCCTCTCCGCAGGCGAAAGGCGACGAGTAGTAGGCGCAGGGATGGAGTTTACTGTCCATGGAGCATCGCTGCGACAGGATGGCGCCAACTCCCACATCAGACGCGTCCACTTCAACGACGAACTGACGGGCCGTGTCCGGTTGAGAGAGAATCGGTGCGTTGGTGAATCGCCTCTTCAAATCCAGAAACGCTCGATCCGCCTCCGGATTCCACTTGAAGATCCTGATACTGGAAGTCAAGGCAGTTAACGGAGCGGCCACACGGCTGTAATCCCGGATGAATCTGCGGTAGAAATTCGCAAACCCCAAAAATCTCTGGAGCTGCAATCTCGTACCGGGCTGGGCCCATTCCAGAACCGCTCTAACCTTCTCCTGGTCCATCCTAATCTCTCCCCTGGAGATGATGTACCCGAGAAAGGATGTCGTGTGGGCGTGAAACTCGCACTTCTCGGCCTTCACGAACAGGCGATTCTCCAACAATCGCTGCAGAACCTGCCGGACATGCTGGACGTGGTCGGAAGGTTCCTTCGAGAAGATCAGAATGTCATCCAGGTAAACAAACACAAAGAGACCGATCATATCTCTCAGGACGTCGTTCACCATACTCTGGAATACCGCTGGAGCATTGGTCAGTCCAAACGGCATCACCTGATACTCGAAGTGACCCATCGGTGTATTGAAACCCGTCAACCACTCGTCCCCCTCTCTGATCCGGACCATGTGATACGCATTGCGTAGGTCTAGCTTGGTGAACACCGTAGCACCCTGTAAGAGTCGAAGGCAGAACTCATCAAGGGCAGGGGATACTTGTTCTTGACCGTGATGTCATTCAACCCCCGATAATCAATACACGGTCGAAGAGAGCCATCCTTCTTACCCACAAAGAAGAATCCTGCCCCCAGGGGGTGATGACGAGGGACGAACGAGACCAGCAGCTAGGGACTCCTTGATGTAGGTCTCCAAAGCCTCACGTTCAGGTCGGGAGATACTGTATAACCTTCCCTTGGGGTAGACAGCTCCAGGGAACAGGTTGATGGCACAATCATATGGTCGGTGGGGAGGGAGTGACAGAGCCTTCTGCTTACTGAACACTTCCCCCAAATCGTGATATGTCTCGGGAACCAGGGACAAATCTGGGGGTTTAGCCTCAATCACCTGACTGGGAACCGAATGGGGACAGGCAGTCTTGAGACAGTTAGCATGACAATCAAGGCTCCAACTCGTTACCTTGCCCGTCACCCAATCGAACGTGGGATTGTGTTCCCTTTAGCCAGGGGTATCCAAGGACCAGAGGAACATGGGAAGACGGCAGAATGAAGAATGAAATCATCTCCGAATGATTCCCCGACAACAGCATCTTAACCGGTTCAGTCCTCATCGTGATACGTGCCAGACTACTGCCGTTCAGAGTGGTCGCTTCAATGGCTTCCGGCAATTGCTCCTTGGAAAGACCCAGCTGTTCCACCAACTCGGCATCAAGAAAGCTTCCATCAGCACCTGAATCGATAAAAGCGTTAATCGCTAAGCTCTGATTCCTGTTCATAAGGGTAGCCGGGAAACGGGGTCTGACAGAGGTATTGAGAGGTCGAAACTGGCTCGCTAAAAGTCCTCCCAACTTTAGCGAGCCGCGCAGTTTGACGACCGCCGGGAACAGGTGGCGAGGTAATGTCCCGAACCACCACAGTAGAGGCAACAGTTAGTCCTACGTCTGAGTTGGCGTTCCTCCTTGGTTAACCCGTGCCGCCCTACTTGCATTGGTTCAGAATCGGGAGACAGGACCTCTCCACTAATCCTGTGTGGTGGACGATGATCGGCGTATTCTGGTCCAATCCCCGACCCGACTGGAACCTGAGAAGCTGATCGATTGGACGGAACCCATTGCTTCTCCCTCCTTCGCTCTCGGACTCGATTATCCACCCGAATAGACAAGGCTACCAAGCTGTCCAGGTCACTAGGCTCCGGATAGGAGATCAACTCATCCTTGAGCTGCTCCGACAGACCCTGGTAAAAGGCCGCTTGCAGAGACTCCTCATTCCACCCACTCTCCACAGCCAACGTCTTGAACTCGATCACGAAGTCGGACGCGCTGCGAGTTCCTTGGTGAAGCGAAAACAGGCGCCTAGCTGCGTCCCTCCCTCGGACGGAATGGTCGAAGAGCTTCCTCATCTCGGCCGTGAACCCCTGGTATGAAGCCATGCAGGGTCTTGTCGTTCCCAAACGGCTGAAGCCCACTCCAGCGCTCGACCACGCAGCAACTCAATCACAAAGGCTATCCTAGCCTTGTCTGTGGCATAAGAGTAGGGCTGTAGATCGAACACTAACCCACACTGCATAAGGAAAGAACGGCATCTTCCCAGCTCCCCCTCATATTTATCCGGCGTCGGAACCTTGGGCTCACGGAAGGACACAGCTCCAGAAGCGGCAGGCGAGATGGGTGAAACCGGTAGTGGATCCTCCACCGGAAACTTGCGCTGGTTCTGGACCTCCGTCAGACCGGTAGAAAGGTTCCGAACTGCCAACGCGATCTCCTGTAGCTCCGTGCTATGATGGCCCAACATCTTCTCCTGATGGGTAATGGCATGGCGAACAGAGTCCAGGTCCGCTGGGTTCATTACTGGCCGGATCGTTCTGTCACGGTTTACTAAGCCAGAACCCAGAAGCAGACCAGGACAAGGTAAATTGAAACAAAGGTGAGTGTTTATTTAGTAGATCCACGAGTGAGGCTGAATAATCCAGGGAACAGAGCGGGTGGCGTGGATGGGTTGTTGAGGGTGCAGTGGTAGGTCCAGTAATGGCTCGGCAGCCGCCGACCATCAGGCAGAGGTTGGGTGAAGGTTCCGGGTGAGTGACTGCAGATAGAACAAAACGGAGGTAAGTATACAGCAAGTCAAAAAGGTGCAAAACAACAAAACTAACGCTAGAAGTTCCAAGGCTGATACACGGACAAACATACTGTTCATGGCTAACGATCCGGCAGGGAATGGATGTTAGGACAGAGCCTAAGAAGGGTGATGATCAGGACCAGGTGTGCAGATTGCTGATGGGATGCAGGTGCGGAAATCAAGAGAGCTCCCGCCTAGCAACGTTGCCCGGCAACCAGGCAGGGAGCGTTCCAGAACCCTCGGGAAACTGGAGATCCCGAGCAGAAAAACTAATACCCAGACAGAAAACCAACTCAGACTGCAGGGATCGTTACAAAAGCATGATGTTTCAACCCCCATGCTTCACAGTAGGTATGGTGTTCTTTGGATGCAACTCAGCATTCTTTGTCCTCCAAACACGACGAGTTGAGTTTTTACCAAAAAGTTATATTTTGGTTTCATCTGACCATATGACATTCTCCCAATCCTCTTATGGATCATCCAAATGCACTCTAGCAAACTTCAGACGGGCCTGGACATGTACTGGCTTAAGCAGAGGGACACGTCTGGCACTGCAGGATTTGATTCCCTGGCGGCGTAGTGTGTTACTGATGGTAGGCAAAACCCTTGTTGTTACTTTGGTCCCAGCTCTCTGCAGGTCATTCACTAGGTCCCGCCGTGTGGTTCTGGGATTTTTGCTCACCGTTCTTGTGATCATTAAAAACCCCACGGGTGAGATCTTGCGTGGAGCTCCAGATCGAGGGAGATTATCAGTGGTCTTGTATGTCTTCCATTTCCTAATAATTGCTCCCACAGTTGATTTCTTCTAACCAAGCTGCTTACCTATTGCAGATTCAGTCTTCCCAGCCTGGTGCAGGTCTACAATTTTGTTTCTGGTGTCCTTTGACAGCTCTTTGGTCTTGGCCATAGTGGAGTTTGGAGTATGACTGTTTGAGGTTGTGGACAGGTGTCTTTTATACTGATAACAAGTTCAAACAGGTGCCATTAATACAGGTAACGAGTGGAGGACAGAGGAGCCTCTTAAAGAAGAAGTTACAGGTCTGTGAGAGCCAGAAATCTTGCTTGTTTGTAGGTGACCAAATACTTTTTTTCCACCATAATTTGCAAATAAATTCATTAAAAATCCTACAATGTGATTTTCTGGATTTTTTTTCCTCACTTTGTCTGTCATAGTTGACGTGTACCTATGATGAAAATTACAGGCCTCTCTCATCTTTTTAAGTGGGAGAACTTGTACAATTGGTGGCTGACTAAATACTTTTTTTCCCCACTGTAGATTGGGCTGGGATAGTAGGAAAGAATTGGACAAAAGGTTGTATTTTCTTATAATCCCGATAGATGAACAGGTTGAACCTTGGCTGACATTAGGGGAGGAGCTAAGTGCATATAGTGAGGGATAAAAAGTATTTGATCCCCTGCTTATTTTGTAAGTTTGCCCACTGACAAAGACATGATCAGTCTATAATTTTAATGGTAGTTTTATTTGAACGGTGAGAATAACAACAATAAAATCCAGAAAAACGCATGTCAGAAATGTTATAAATTGATTTGCATTTTCATGAGGGAAATAAGTATTTGACCCCTCTGCAAAACATGACTTGGTGGCAAAACCCTTGTTGGCAATCACAGAGGTCAGACGTTTCCTGTAGTTGGCCACCAGGTTTGTACACATCTCAGGAGGGATTTTGTTCCACTCCTCTTTGCAGATCTTGTCCAAGTCATTAAGGTTTCGAGGCTTTTGGCAACTCGAACCTTCAGCTCCCTCCACAGATTTTCTATGGGATTATGGTCTGTAGACTGGCTAGGCCACTCCAGGACCTTTAATGTGCTTCTTCTTGAGACACTCCTTTGTTGCCTTGGCCGTGTGTTTTGGTTCATTGTCATGCTGGAATACCCATCCACCACCCATTTTCAATGCCCTGGCTGAGGGAAGGAGGTTCTCACCCAAGATTTGACGGTACTTGGCCCCGTCCATCGTCCCTTTGATGCGGTGAAGTTGTCCTGTCCCCTTAGCAGAAAAACACCCCCAAAGCATAATGTTTCCACCTCCATGTTTGACGGTGGGGATGGTGTTCTTGGGGTCATAGGCAGCATTCCTCCTCCTCCAAACACGGCGAGTTGAGTTGAAGTCAAAGAGATCGATTTTGATCTCATCTGACCACAACACTTTCACCCAGTTATCCTCTGAATTATTCAGATGTTCATTGGCAAACTTCAGACGGCCCTGTATTTGTTCTTTCTTGAGCAGGGGGACCTTTTGGGTGCTGTAGGATTTCAGTCCTTCATGGCATAGTGTGTTACCAATTGTTTTCTTGGTGACTATGCTCCCAGCTGCTTGAGATCATTGACAAGATCCTCCTGTGTAGTTCTGGGTTCCTCACCGTTCTCATGATCATTGCAACTCCACGAGGTGAGATCTTGCATGGAGCCCCAGGCCGAGAGAGATTGACAGTGCTTTTGTGTTTCTTCCATTTGCGAACAATCGCAACAACTGTTGTCACCTTCTCACCAAACTGCTTGCCGATGGTCTTGTAGCCCATTCCAGCCTTGTGTAGGTCTACAATCTTGTCTCTGACATCCTTGGAGAGCTCTTTGGTCTTGGCCATGGTAGAGAGTTTGAAATCTGATTGATTGCTTCTGTGGACAGGTGTCTTTTATACAGGTAACAAACTGAGATTAGGAGCACTCCCTTTAAGAGTGTGCTCCTAATCTCAGCTCGTTACCTGTATAAAAGACACCTGGGAGCCAGAAATCTTTCTGATTGAGAGGGGGTCAAATACTTATTTCCCTCATGAAAATGCAAATCAATTTATAACATTTTTGACATGCGTTTTTCTGGATTTTTGTTTTGTTATTCTGTCTCTCACTGTTCAAATCAACCTACCATTACAATTATAGACTGATCATTTCTTTGTCAGTGGGCAAACGTACAAAATCAGCAGGGGATCAAATACTTTTTTCCCTCACTGTATATTTGTGAGAAAAACAAACATATGGGGGATTGGAAGTGATGTAGACAATTACATTGATGGAAGTTATAATCTATCTGCAATATTAAAGCTCATCTACTCCCCCACTCCAAATATATATATATATAAAAAATAAAATAAAGTAAAAAAAGAGGACGGTCAGCCCCCTTGCCTGCACACCTGTGTGCTGTATCAGATTGCCTTCAACCTGACATTCAAACATTGGTATGTATTCATGGATTCCAAGTGAAGCCAGGCTTCCCCAAAAGACTGACCAATAAAAACATTAAAAAACATTTATCTTTTGTTCTCTTCTGTGTTTCATAATTTTCCTTCAATTCGCCAAAGGCTGAATGTATCACACCGGCGAAAGCATCCGAGAGAGCGAAACAGCGCTCCTCTGTCTCTGTATGTGTAGACCATCTCGGCATATTTGATTCTGTCTGGTCAAAAGAATATGACATTGTTGCAGCCCGTAGCTTTGAATGCAAGGGAAGCCAGCGAGCATTTGGCATCCCTTGATAAAATCTAATTATTAAATAATAGCCAATCAATTAAACTAAGTGAGCTCAACTGTGAACGGTCCTGGCGCACCAAAGGACCACATGACATGCACATTTAGCATTAGTGTGACAGGATCAACAACTACCAATGTGATTTTTGAGGAATGAATTTGGAATATTGACTTGAATATGGATATGAATTGAATGTATGCTTGTAAACTACAGCAAGTGTTTGTTTTATTAACTATAGCCTAATCAGAAAGGACAGTTACATACATTTAATAGCGGACTGGCAATTGCATTAGAGCTGTGGCCATGATTTAAATGATAACAAAGGAAAATAAGGTATAAGAAGATATATTAGGGATACCTAAGGCGCACCAAAGGACCACATGACATGCACATTTAGCATTAGTGTGACAGGAACAACAACTACCAATGTGATATTTGAGGATTTTGGTACTAAAGGCCTACATGTAAAACGCAGAGTTGGGAAATGCTACATGCTAGCCAAATATATATTTTTTTCTATGATATGCTAGAATAAATATAAGTAATTTACAAAGTTGTATACAAGGCTAACTGGTAGAAAAAACCTTGTAAAGAGACTAACATTTGTATGCGGAGGTTAATGACAGTGTCTTCTGACATTTAGTCACTCTTTGTTAGCTGTAGCCTTCTCACATGTTATAGTTGTGTAGTAATGAGGTCTGGATGTTTTCTCTGCTTTACAACAAATAACAGAAGGATACATGTGTAGTTCAGCAGATGTATTCATTTATTATCCAAAGAAGAAAAACAAATAGTAAACATGTAGTATACACACTTTAAAAAAACTTGTACAATGTGGGTATTATCGCCCATTTAACTATTAAATACAGATATGAAAGTAATCTATAGTTCTAGTTCTAGAAAGACAATTAAAAAGGTATTCTTCCACTTCAGTGGGAAGGGATTTCAAGATACATTTAACCAAGATATAACTAGTATCTAATCAAACCATAGTCTGTCAGCTACAGTGGGGGAAAAAAGTATTTAGTCAGCCAACAATTGTGCAAGTACTCCCACTTAAAAAGATGAGAGAGGCCTGTAATTTTCATCATAGGTACACGTCAACTTTGACAGACAAAATGAGAAAACAAAACCCAGAAAATCATATTGTAGGATTTTTTATGAATTTATTTGCAAATTATGGTGGAAAAAAAGTATTTGGTCAATAACAAAAGTTTCTCAATACTTTGTTATATACCCTTTGTTGGCAATGACACAGGTCAAACGTTTTCTGTAAGTCTTCACAAGGTTTTCACACACTGTTGCTGGTATTTTGGCCCATTCCTCCATGCAGATCTCCTCTAGAGCAGTGATGTTTTGGGGCTGTCGCTGGGCAACACGGACTTTCAACTCCCTCCAAAGATTTTCTATGGGGTTGAGATCTGGAGACTGGCTAGGCCACTCCAGGACCTTGAAATGCTTCTTACGAAGCCACTCCTTCGATTACCCGGGCGGTGTGTTTGGGATCATTGTCATCCTGAAAGACCCAGCCACGTTTCATCTTCAATGCCCTTGCTGATGGAAGGAGGTTTTCACTCAAAATCTCACGATATATGGCCCCATTCATTCTTTCCTTTACACGGATCAGTCGTCCTGGTCCCTTTGCAGAAAAACAGCCCCAAAGCATGATGTTTCCACCCCCATGCTTCACAGTAGGTATGGTGTTCTTTGGATGCAACTCAGCATTCTTTGTCCTCCAAACACGACGAGTTGAGTTTTTACCAAAAAGTTATATTTTGGTTTCATCTGACCATATGACATTCTCCCAATCCTCTTCTGGATTATCCAAATGCACTCTAGCAAACATCAGACGGGCCTGGACATGTACTGGCTTAAACAGGGGGACACGTCTGGCACTGCAGGATTTGAGTCCCTGGCGGCGTAGTGTGTTACTGATGGTAGGCTTTGTTACTTTGGTCCCAGCTCTCTGCAGGTCATTCACTAGGTCCCCCGTGTGGTTCTGGGATTTTTTCTCACCGTTCTTGTGATCTTTTTGACCCCACGGGGTGAGATCTTGCGTGGAGCCCCAGATCGAGGGAGATTATCAGTGGTCTTGTATGTCTTCCATTTCCTAATAATTGCTCCCACAGTTGATTTCTTCAAACCAAGCTGCTTACCTATTGCAGATTCAGTCTTCCCAGCCTGGTGCAGGTCTACAATTTTGTTTCTGGTGTCCTTTGACAGCTCTTTGGTCTTGGCCATAGTGGAGTTTGGAGTGTGACTGTTTGAGGTTGTGGACAGGTGTCTTTTATACCGATAACAAGTTCAAACAGGTGCCATTAATACAGGTAACGAGTGGAGGACAGAGGAGCCTCTTAAAGAAGAAGTTACAGGTCTGTGAGAGCCAGAAATCTTGCTTGTTTGTAGGTGACCAAATACTTATTTTCCACCATAATTTGCAAATAAATTCATATAAAATCCTACAATGTGATTTTCTGGATTCCTTTTTCTCAATTTGTCTGTCATAGTTGACGTGTACCTATGATGAAAATTACAGGCCTCTCTCATCTTTTTAAGTGGGAGAACTTGCACAATTGGTGGCTGACTAAATACTTTTTTCCCCCACTGTACATATATACTATCGGTCAAAAGTTTTAGAACACCTACTCAATCAAGGTTTATTTTTAATTTTTACTAGTTTCTACATTATAGAATAATAGTGAAGACATCAAAACTATGAAATAACACAAATGGAATCATGTAGCAACCCAAAAAGTGTTAAAAAAATCACAATTTATTTTATAATTGAAGGTCAGGTCATTTGATGCAGCACTCCATCACTCTCCGTCTTGGTAAAATAGCCCTTACACAGCCTGGAGGTGTGTTGGGTCATTGTCCTGTTGAAAACAAATGATAGTCCCTCCAAGCCCAAATCAGATGGGATGGCGTATGGCTGCAGATTGCTGTGGTAGCAATGCTGGTTAAGTGGGCCTTGAATTCTTAATACATTTACAATTGTCTACAATTAAGAAAATAGTAAAAATAAAAATAAAACCTTGAATGACATTTTTTGTCATTTAGCAGACGCTCTTATCCAGAGCGACTTACAGGAGCAATTAGGGTTAAGTGCCTTGCTCAAGGGCACATCGACAGATTTTTCACCTAGTCGGCTCGGGGATTAGAACCAGCGACCTTTCGGTTACTGGCACAACGCTCTTACCCACTAAGCTACCTGCCTCCCTTGCATAATGTAGGTGTTCTAAAACTTTTGACCGTTAGTGTATGTTGTAACTAGTTTATTTAACCTTTATTTAAGCAGTTAGTCATGCTGAGACCACGGTCTCTTTTGCAGATGATCCCTGCATGAACACATCAATAAACAACAATTACATTATGCATGTCTTCAGTATATAAACATCAACTAAACAATTCACCCCTAGAATCAGGTGGTAGACCTACTGGACTACATAAAGCCTATTATCTAACCTGTATTATCTCTTAGAGAGCTCTGATACAGGGAAGTTTCCCAGCCCTGTGGAGGTAGAGGAGGGGTTGCACCAAACCAGTAATCACATTGATGGTCAAACAAATGTTTAAGGCTAACAAAAACTCTCCATCAGTTAAGTTAACTTTTAAAGGTAGAGTTACCTCATACGGAAGATAATTCACCACCATAGCCACCATGATAATCAAAATGATCCTGAATGCCTTCATCTTCATGTTATTTGTCCCCTCCCTCTCCCCTTCCCCCGGCCCGGGATGTTTCAGATCCCTGAGAACTGAGAGGCAGCAGAATAGCTTCAACAAAAACAACATCAGAAACTCACCCCAGTAAACTTAAAATACAACAGATCTTTCATTCACCAGCATAAAGAACAGACAGGACCCAAGCACCATCAGCCAGACAACACCACAACACCCCACCCTGTATCTCAGGGGTTTGTATTTCAGGTAGACCACAGGGTGGACCACCGCCAGGTAGAGCTCTACACAGATACAGCTTTGAAACAGAGGACGGCCTGTCATTAGAAAACCGTAAGAAAATACCATGATGTACAAGACAACGATTGTGAGGTGGTGAAGCCAGATAAAAAAGAAGATAGAAAACAGGCAGAAGAGGATCTCAGACACGGCCAGGTTGAGAGCGAAGAACTCTGAAGTCATCGTCCGTCCCACTCCGATCAGAATCAGCCACAGGACGTAGATATTGGTGGGGAGACCCAGGATAAAGTTGATTGCATAGCAAGCAATGCTGAATGATTGGTCTTGGGACAAGTAGGCAGCAAATGGATATCCAGGCAGGGAAGAGTTTGCAACTGAAGTTGAAATATTCAAGAGAGGAGAGGGAGGGAGAGAAAGAGAGAGAGAGAGATGCATTAACTGTCAACACCAGATCATACAATATATATTTACTTTAAATAGCCTTTTAAAGTGTTTCATCAATAAACATTTAAAATAAAATTCCTCTAAGATATTCATATCAAGCATGCATAAATTATACCATGCAGACATTTTTTTCTGCTATGAAATAATTCAGAATTACAGAACAGGGGAAAACTGCGGAAGTTAACTGAATAATTATTCAGCAACAAAGATTATGAAGGGGAAAAATAACAATTTCAAACCTTGACTGATGGAGCTCTTCTCTCTCCTGGAAAGTCTGTGTCTGTTACAAGAACTGAATGCTGGGTCATATACAACAGGTGCAACATAATACTGGCAAAACATATGGAATGGAGGAGGTACTTCCTAACCTTATCCAATGAGAATGCTCATCTTAGTTTTTTCCCTATTCAAAACATTTACCATTTGGTGAGTTCTGAAGCCGGGTCTATTGGGCCCAGCTCGTACACATGCGTCGCAAACAGGTGCAGCAGGTCATTACACCTATGCAAATGATTGTGTTTGACGGGACCTAATGTTCATACACAGTCAATGATTGATTGAGGTTTTGTAAGTGACTGCATCTAGGTACAGGAGACTTCCTATCCATGTGATTTGGCTGTAAAAATACATAAAAAAACATATACAGTTCATGAAGTACCACACAGCCACACAGATCCAAAGGTTAGGATTAGGCATAGGGATCGAAATTAGTTACATTTAGGGCTAAAGTTAGGGGTTAAGGTTTGGCTCAGGGGGATGGGTGTAGCATAAGGGGTTAACTTTAGGGCTAAGGTTATGATTAGGTTTGAGTTTAAGGTTAGCTTAAGGGTTAAGGTTAGGCAAAGCAGGATTAGTGTAACCACCATTCAAAATCATACAAATCTGCCAGTCGTATATATTCACTACCTGTAGTTTAGTTATCTCTTCATTCCACATACTGTTAAGATATGTACAGTACACAAGGGTACAAATCCTGTTGTTATGGATCTTGGGTGCTTAATGGGACAGTGCAAGATTCTGTAATTTAAGCCCTTTATTTAAACCCATAGTCATATGAACTCATGAATACCATTTTCATGTCTGTTTTTTATGTCTCAGCGTCCGATATGAAGGAAATTACAGGTAGTTTCGAGAGTTAGCCGTTCCGTTAGAAATCCAGTCATTGCGCTAACGCTAGTTAGCATTGGCTCACGAAACTACCTCTGACTTCCTTCATACTGGATGCAGAGACATAAAAATCGTATCCATGAGTTCATCTGACTCTGGGAAAGTCGAAAAATGACTTATGTGCCAGAATTTCACACGATCCATTTAAATATACATTAATATATACAAAGTGGTGTCCCAAAGAAATAGAATTGCTAGAACGGACATTGCAATTCAAGTCAATACTGTGAGATGGGTGGACCGGCAGCCATCTTGTGTGTACCCAATTCAATTTATATGGTTGTGCCACCTCTCCCTCACTGGTCCCTGAGGCAGCAGGGCAGTTTCCCACTCCTGTGGAGTTAGCAGAGGGGCTGCACCAGCCCACGTAACACGTTGAAGGCATCGAGCAGGTAGAACACTTCAGCTCTGATGGAGTCTTACAGCAGGTAAATGGCCGCTGTCGGACGGTTGTTAATCAACATCACCGCCAGGATGACCGAGACGATCGTGAATGCTCTCTTCTTCTTGGTGTTCATCCTTTCTTCCTCCCTCTCCCCTCCTCCTCTTCTCTCCATCTCTCTCTGCCCTGGTGGGGTGCACTTCAGGACATGGAGGATGGAGAGGCTGCAGAATAGATCGACCAGTAGGAAGAGCAGGATGTAGGTGAGGAAGCAGTGGATGGGGAACTGAGGTGCATAGAGGCAAACAGCCGGGAACAGCCGTGAACCTCAGCGTGACCCCCCACAGGCTGCAGCTGACCACGCCACCACCACCCCCATGCTGTATCTAAAGGGTTTATACAGTACCAGTCATAAGTTTGGACACACCTACTCATTCCATGGTTTTTCTATATTTGTACTATTTTCTACATTGTAGAATAATAGTGAAGACATCAAAACTGTGAAATAACAAATATGGAATCATGTAGTAAACAAGAAAATATTAAACAAATCTAAATATATTTTATATTTGAGATTCTTCAAATAGCCACCCTTTGCCTCGATGACAGCTTTGCACACTCTTGGCATTCTCTCACCCAGCTTCACCTGGAATGCTTTTCCAACAGTCTTGAAGGAGTTCTTTTCTAAGTTCAGTCTTGGCAGGTAGCACTACACGCTGATGCTGCACTGCAACGGGACGGCTGAAGAGGAGAAGAGAGACAGGGTAGGCCATTACCTGGAAGTTTCCTTTTATCAAGTAATTTATGGTTTCTATGCCCTTATTTTTTCATGTGGACCAATTTATCTGTGAATTCTGAAAAGCTAGTCAAGGATAGTTCAATAAGGTTGTGTTTTAATCCCAATAATATACTGTATATATACTGTATATATACTTTATATTCTGAAAACTTGGGGGGCCAAATAAAACCGCCAGATGGTGAACCCTCTGCCCTATTCCCTACATAGTGCACTTCTTTACTCCAGAGACGTATACACTGAGTTCACAAAACATTATGAACACCTGCTCTTTCCATGACATTGACTGACCAGGTGAATCCAGGTGAAAGCTATGATCCCTTATTGATGTCACTTGTTAAATCCTCTTCAATGATGAAGGGGAGGAGACAGGTTAAAGAAATATTTTTTATCCTTGAGACAATTGAGACACAAATGATGTATGTGTGCCTTTCAGAGGGTGAATGGGCAAGGCAAAATATTGAAGTGCCTTTGAACGGGGTATGGTAGTAAGGCGCCTCAGTTTGTGTCAAGAACTGCAATGCTACCTGGCTTTTGACACTCAACAGTTTCACGTGTGTATCAAGAACGGCCCACCACCCAAATGATATCAAGCCAACTTGACACAACTGTGGGAAATTTTGGAGTCTACATGGCCCGGCATTTTTGTGGAACGCTTTTGACACCTTGTAGAGTCAATTCCCAGAAAATTTGAAACTGTTCAGATGGCAAAAGCAATATTATGAAGGTGTTCTTAATGTTTTCTATACTCAGTGTATAAGGATTAAGGGTGCCATTTGGAATGCAGAATAGAGTACCGACAACAGGACAGAATCATTAAATCATTTGTTTTGGTACTGTTCATTTTTAGCTTGTTTTTGGTCACAGGTCCAGGAATGGCTGAAGGATTGAAATATTTACCTGGAGCTAACCCTGCAGATAGCACTACTGGGTGATCTGAAAAGTCACAGTCAATCAATCAATAATATAATAATGTGTTTAGCAAAAAAATATATTGTCAATTTACAATCTGTAGAAACAATGAGAATAGAACGGTTCAGAACTTTTGTGAAACATCACAGTGCAGTTTAAAAATATATGGCAAATAGAAATCCAATATGGATGGTGTTAAGATGGGAGATATTGAATGGAGCTGAAGGATGGGACTAATAACAACTAGCAACAAAAAAGAACAACAGGATAACTAATGTAAAGCATACTGTGGAGATGCTGGAGGAAACGGGTACAAAAGTATCTGCATCCACAGAAAAACGAGTCCTATATAGACATAACCTGAAAGGCCGCTCAGCAAGGAAGAAGCCACTGCTCCAAAACTGCCATAAAAAAGTCAGACTACGGTTTGCAACAGCACATGGGGACAAAGACCATACTTTTTGGAGAAATGTCCTCTGGTCTGATGAAACAAAAATAGAACTGTTTGGCCATAATGACCATCGTTATGTTTGGAGGAAAAAGGGGAAAGCTTGCAAGCCGAAGAACACCATCCCAACCATGAAGCATGGGGTGGCAGCATCATGTTGTGGGGGTGCTTTGATGCAGGAGGGACTGGTACACTTCACAAAATAGATGGCATCATGAGGAAGGAAAATTATGTGGATATATTGAAGCAACATCTCAAAACATCAGTCAGGAAGTTAAAGCTTGGTCGCAAATGGGTCTTCCAAATGGACTATGACCCCAAGCATACTTCCAAAGTTGTGGCAAAATTGCTTAAGGACAACAAAGTCAAGGTATTGGAGTGGCCATCACAAAGCCCTGACGTCAATCCTATAGAACATTTGTGGACAGAACTGAAAAGGCATTTGCGAGCAAGGAGGCCAACAAACATGACTCAGTTACACCAGCTCTGTCAGGAGGAATGGGCCAAAATTCACACAACTTATTGTGGGAAGCTTGTGGAAGGCTACCCAAAATGTTTGACCCAAGTTAAACAATTTGAAGGCAATGTTACCAAATAGTGTATGTAAACTTTTGACCCACTGGGAATGTGATGAAAGACATAAAAGCTGAAATAAATCATTCTCTCTAAAATTATTCTGACATTTCACATTCTTAAAATAAAGTGGTTGATCCTAACTGACATAAAACAGGGAATTTTTACTAGGATTAAATGTAAGGAATTGTGAAAAACTGAGTTTAAATGTATTTGGCTGAGGTGTATGTAAACATCCGACTTCAACTGTATATATATTTGCGAGGAAAAAACAACATATGAGGGATTGGAAGTGATGCAGACAATTACATTGATGGAAGTTACAATATATCTGCAATATTAAATCTACTACCCCCCCAAAAAAAAATATATAAAATAAATATTTAAAAAATACAATAACATAAAAAAAGAGGACGGTCTGCCCCCCTGCCTGAACACCTGTGTGCTGTATCGGATTGCCTTCGACCTGACATTCAAACATTGGTATGTATTCATGGATGCCAAGTGAAGTCTGGCTTCCCCAAAAGAATGACGAATAAAAAAAATAAAAATAAAAATATTTATATTTTGTTCTCTTCTGTATTTCATTATTTTCCTTCATTTCGCTAGAGGCTGAATGTATCACACTGGCTAAAGCATCTGAGAGAGCGAAACAGCGCTCCTCTGTCTCTGTATGTGTAGACCATCTCAGCCTATTTGATGCTGTCTGGTCAAAAGAATATGACATTGTTGCATCCCGTAGCATTGAATGTAAGGGAAGCCAGCGAGCAGTTGGCCTCCCTTGAAAAAAACAAATGATTAAATAATAGCCAATCAGCATTGAGTTAAATTAAGTGAGCTGAACTGTGAATGGTCCTGGCGCACCAAAACAAGTGTCAAGGGAAGCCAGTTTGGATTTGGCTTCAAACCAATCACATCACATCTCGAGCAAAATGTCAAATGACAGAAACAACTTGAATTGTTGCGTTGTGTTGTGTTGTTGTCCTCCAAGTTAGGCTTCTGAGCAAACATTTTAGCCAGGTAGCCTATGACAACAAAAACTAAAAGTGCACTGTAAGACGGAGTCATAGACCGTTTCGTCAACATGAAAGTGAGAAGGATGGCAGTTTCTCTACAAGTAGGGTGAGTCAACATGTTTCTCTACTTCAAATCAAATCAAATCAAATCAAATTTTATTGGTCACATGCGCTGAATACAACAGGTGCAGACATTACAGTGAAATGCTTACTTACAGCCCTTAACCAACAGTGCATTTATTTTTTACAAAAAAGTAAAAAAAAAACAACAACAAAAAAAGTGTTGAGAGAAAAAAGAGCAGAAGTAAAATAAAGTGACAGTAGGGAGGCTATATATACAGGGGGGTACCAATGCAGAGTCAATGTGCGGGGGCACCGGCTAGTTGAGGTAGTTGAGGTAATATGTACATGTGGGTAGAGTTAAAGTGACTATGCATAAATAATTAACAGAGTAGCATCAGCGTAAAAAGGATGGGGTGGGGGGGCAGTGCAAATAGTCCGGGTAGCCATGATTAGCTGTTCAGGAGTCTTATGGCTTGGGGGTAAAAGCTGTTGAGACGTCTTTTGGACCTAGACTTGGCACTCCGGTACCGCTTGCCGTGCGGTAGCAGAGAGAACAGTCTATGACTAGGGTGGCTGGAGTCTTTGAAAATGTTGAGGGCATTCCTCTGACACCGCCTGGTATAGATGTCCTGGATGGCAGGAAGCTTGGCCCCAGTGATGTACTGGGCCGTACGCACTACCCTCTGTAGTGCCTTGCGGTCGGAGGCCAAGCAGTTGCCATACCAGGCGGTGATGCAACCAGTCAGGATGCTCTCGATGGTGCAGCTGTATAATTTTTTGAGGATCTGAGGACCCATGCCAAATCTTTTCAGTCTCCTGAGGGGGAATAGGCTTTGTCCTGCCCTCTTCACGACTGTCTTGGTGTGTTTGGACCATGATAGTTCGTTGGTGATGTGGACACCAAGGAACTTGAAGCTCTCAACCTGTTCCACTACAGCCCCGTCGATGAGAATGGGGGCGTGCTCAGTCCTCTTTTTTTTCCTGTAGTCATCAATCATCTCCTTTGTCTTGGTCACGTTGAGGGAGAGGTTGTTGTCCTGGCACCACACGGCCAGGTCTCTGACCTCCTCCCTATAGGCTGTCTCATCGTTGTCTTGCACGATCACAAACACAAGTCAAAACCATGGACACCCACATCATATTTAGTTCACGTTGATTGGACTAAATTGTTTTTAGAATTGTTAAGTTGTCACTGTTTTAGACTAAGCATAGATTATTTGTTGATGTTGTAGTTGAAATGGTGCTGGAATAGTGGATGCAGCTCATGTTTTCTTTGCGACTTGCGGTAACTCTCCGTGGTTCTTAATCAATAGTTGTTTAGTAGTCCGAAAATGTCGGAAACATTAACTTGCTTGACCAGGCTCTAGGTCATGTAACTGTTTGTTACATGCAATATGCTTTGTGGACTTCACCGGACAGATGTTGCTCTCTGGTTTTGTGATGAAACAAAGGTGTCGTTGAATTTATTCTGCCACTGTGTCTTCTTATTGTCTCGGCCTTTAGGCCTATATATCAGGGTCGCAAGGCATATGAACTAACAGGTTATAGAGCAAACAAAGCAATTATCACAACACATAGGTTGTAAAATGGCTTTTTTTTCTGTCTTGGCTTCCCCAGTGATTTTATCCACGCACCGCTACTGCATGCAAATAGCCTGCTTACTCTGACTGGACCCAAATCCATCTAAGAGACCCAAATGTGTATGCACATTTTGTTTACGTTTTCTGACTGTATCATTGGCTGATTTTCTCTGTTCTACAAAAATATAAAGACAGCTACATGAGTAGTTCTGTAAATAGTTTATTTATTAAATATGAAAGATTTGTTTTAAATAAATAAAAATTAGCAAACATGAAATACACTTAGTTTTTTACCATGTATAAATATGCCATTAATCTGACGCTTTTATCTAAAGCGATTTACATGTGTACTGTCAGATGAAGTAAGTCTTATCGTTCGATCTCACTACTAAATACAGACACAAAAGTGAAATGTGTAGCAAGAAGATTGATAGGTAATCTTCCCAGATAAGGGAATGAATCAAACCCAGGAGTATAAAATTCTGGATTTCCTGCTCCTCATTCCAGGAGTCTTTGACCGGGATTTCTGGAAAACCTGGGAATTTGGGAATATTACCAGTATCTTGATGTTATTTGTCTTCTCCCTCTCCCTCTCCCTCTCCCTCTCCCTCTCCCTCTCCCTCTCCCTCTCCCTCTCCCTCTCCCTCTGCCACTCCCACTCCCTCTTCCTCTCCCTCTCCCTCTCCCTCTCCTTCCCCATCTCCCTCTCCCTCTCTCCCCCTCTCCCTCTCCCTCTCCCTCTCCCTCTCCCTCTCCCTCTCCCTCTCCCTCTCCCTTCCCCCAGCCCGGGACGTTTCAGAGCCCTGGATACAGAGGCAGCAGAATTAAATAATAAGACCAGAATTTCACCCAAAAACGCATAACATACAACATTTTGGCTATTTGCCAGCATACAAATAAGACAGAACCCGATCACAACCAACCAGACTAGCCCAGAACATGCCACCTTGTATCTGAGGTGTTTGTGCTTCAGGAAAACCACAGGGTGGACCACCGCCAGGTAGCGTTCAAAACATATACAGCACTGGAACAGGGTTCGACCAAAGATGAGAAAACCACCACAAAATGTTTCTGGAGCTAGGAGAGAGGGAATAGGGAGGTGTATGTAGACAAAGAAGAAGACAGAACACAGGCAGGAGAGGATCTCAAATATGGCCAGGTTGAGAGAGAAGAACTCTGAGGCCATCGTTTCTCTTGCTAAGGTCACTATCAGCCACAGGACCAGGGGCGGTGTGTTCAATAGGGCGATATGGGCGACGCACTGCCAAACGGGAAAAGGAAGGGATTTTTTTCTAATCAATTATATCACGGCAACAGTAGTTATCAGTGTTGTAATCTAGACGTCTGATCTGCCACAGTGCCACTAAATGTCCAATCAGGCTAAAGTCGTGCTTCAAATGCCCCCCTTTTTGGGGCGATTTCAGTCAGGTTGAAAATCGCCCAGAAGTCTGTCATAGACTCCCATGTAAAATCTATTTTTTTCAAATATCAGAGCTTTCAATACAATCTCTATGGGTTTCTGAGGGCTTGCACTTACGCGCTTTCGTCATACGTAACGTAACCATGAACGTAACTAAGAAAAGAGCGGGTAGCCTCATCAATCAATTCACGTACTACTATCAAGATGGCTATAGCGTTCAGTGCAACTCAATTGTCTCTTTGAAATAAGTTACTTTTTGTCGGCGAACAAATCAAGATAAATTGGCAACGAAACAATTAGGACCTCCCAGACCAAATGTAATAATTCAACAGGTTTCTACTAAAGGGGGGAAGTCCTACACCCGAGGATTTTCCAAAAATTGGTACGAACGAAAAACCTGGCTAGCAGGCTGCGATGTAGCTAATGCAGTCTTCTGCTACCCCCCTGCTTACTCTTTCACCCTGAAGGCGGCACGGCAGACAGCACCGCTTGGACAGCGACTGGTGTGTAACGGACATGCACCATCTTTCAGGAAAGATTAAGAAACATGAGCTGTCAAAGACCCACATGGATAGCTGTTTGAGATTGTCTGCTTTGGGGAGAGTGAACATTCCCACTCAACTGGATGAGGGATACAGGCTAGCTGTCCGCCGCCACAACGATGAGGTTAGTGTTGATAATCACAAGTTTACTGGAGAACTGAAACTGACAAGGCTGACAAGATAGGACCCTTTTGTCCATTGTTATTGGATAGGAACAGAACTTATAACCAGCTCCTGACCTAAATAGATCTTAGCACAACATTTTACTCAACATATCATATTCCATATTCACTATAACAAATATATTTACTACGACATTAGCAAGAACCGCCACATCCTCAGCCGGCTAATCCAGTGTGTGAAGTTTTGCGGAGTGTTTGAGTTAGCTTTGCGAGGCAAAGATGAAACTGAGGGCTCCACCAACCCTGGTAAGCCAACACTTTTGAGATCAGTCAATAAATGCTTCTGGTATTGACTTATATGCTGCCCCTGTCTTCATGTTGTTGCTGGACATATCTTTTTTTTAATGTGTGTAGGTCACCTAAATCATCAGAAAAATTGCCCCCCCTGAGAATTTTTTCAGGAGCCGCCACTGCACAGGACGTAGACATTGGTGGGGAGACTGAGGATGAGGTTGACTGCACTGCCGATAGAAGAAGCATGCTCCTCATAGCCAGTAATTTACCATGTTGTATACAAGGCTAACATTTGTATGCAGAGGAGAATGACAGTGTCTTCTGACATTTAGTCACTCTTTGTTAGCTGTAGCCTCCTCATATGTTATAGTAGTGTAGTAATGAGGTCTGGATGTTTTCTTTAAAACAAGTAACAGAAGGATACATGTGTAGTTCAGCACAAGTTCCCCCCACCAAAAAAAAATAAATAAAGTAAAGATGCAATATACACACTTTAAAAAACCTTGTACAATGTGGGTATTATTGCCCCATTTCACTATTAAATACAGATTTGAAAGTACTGTATAGATCTAGCTCTAGAAATAAAATAAACACATTTATTTTTAGTGGGAAGGGATTGAAAAATATATATTTTTAAACACACATCATAACCAATTATAACTAATATCTAATCAAAACATATTCTGTCAGCTACATACATATTGTAATTAATTTTTATAAGCAGGGAGTCATGCTGAGACCAAGGTCTATTTCGCAGGTGAGCCCTGCATGAACAAATCAATAAACAATAATTACATTATGCACATCTACAGTATATAAACATCAACTAAACAATTCACCCCTAGAATCAGGTGGTAGACCTTCTGGACTACATAAAGCCTATTATCTAGCCTGTATTATCTCTTAGAGAGCTCTGATACAGGGAAGTTTCCCAGCCCTGTGGAGGTAGAGGAGGGGTTGCACCAAACCAGTAATCACATTGATAATCAAACAAATGCTCAAGGCAAACAAAAACTCTCCAACAGTCAAATAACCTTTTAAAGGTAGAGTTACCTCATAAGGAAGATAATTAACCATCATAGACAACATGATCATCAAAATGATCCTGAATGCCTTCATCTTCATGTTATTTTTCCCCTCCCTCTCCCCTTCCCCCGGCCCGGGACGTTTCAGATCCCTGAGAACTGAGAGGCAGCAAAATAGCATCAACAAAAACAACATCAAAAACTCACCCCAGTAAACAGGAAATAAAAAAGATGTTTCACTCCCAAATATAACAAACAGACAGGACCCAAACACCATCAGCCAGGCAACACCACAACACCCCACCCTGTATCTCAGCGGTTTGTACTTCAGGTAGACCACAGGGTGGACCACCGCCAGGTAGCGCTCTACACAGATACAGCACTGGAACATGGGACGGCCTGTCAGTAGAAAACCGTAAGAAAATAACATGATATACAAGACAACGATTGTGGGGTGCTTTAGCCAGATGAAATAGAAGATAGAAAACAGGCAGAAGAGGATCTCTGACACGGTCAGGTTGAGAGCGAAGAACTCTGAAGCCATCGTCCCTCCCGATCCGGTCAGTATCAGCCACAGGACATAGATATTGGTGGGGAAACCCAGGATAAAGTTGAATGCATAGCAAGCAATGCTGAATGATTGGTCTTCAGACAAGTAGGCAGCAACTGGATACCCAGGCAGGGAAGAGTTTGAAGCTGAAGTTGAAGTATTCATCTCTTCACTTGGTGCAGTTCGGATGTGTGATGTAAGCTGAGAGAAAGAGACAGGGAGGAAGAGACAGAGAGAAACAGAGAGAAACAGAGAGAGAGAGAGAGAGAGAGAGAGAGAGAGAGAGAGAGAGAGAGAGAGAGAGAGAGAGAGAGAGAGAGAGAGAGAGAGAGAGAGAGAGAGAGAGAGATGTATTACCTGTCAACACCAGATCATACAATATACATTGACATTTAAATAGCCCTTTCATCAATAAACATTGAAACTAAAATTCCTGTAAGATATTCATATCAAACATGCATAAATTATACCATGCAGACATTTTCTCTGCTATGAAATATCTCAGAATTGCAGAACATGTACTGGAAACAAAGTGGAAAACCTCAGAAGTGAACTGAATCCTTCTTCTTCAGCAACTCAGATTTGAAGAGGAAAAATAACCATTTCAAACCTTGAATGATGGAGCTCTTCTCTCCTCTCCTGGAAAGTCTGAATGCTGGGTCAAACACAACAGGTGCAACATAATACTGGCAAAACATATGGAATGGAGGAGGTACTTCCTAACCTTATCCAATGAGAATGCTCATCTTAGTTTTTTCCCTATTCAAAACATTTACCATTGGGTGTGTCCTGAACTCGAGCCAGGTCTATTGGGCCCAGCTCGTACACCTGTGCGTCACAAACAGGTGCAGCAGGTCATTACACCTATGCAAATGATTGTGTATGATGGGACCTAATGTCCATACAAGGTCTTTGATTGATTGAGGAGGTCTTGTAAGTGACTGCATCTAGGGACAGGAGACTTCCTAACCATGTGACGTGAACGTAAAATACACAACAAAAAACAGATATAGTTAAGGAAGTGTACATTAGACCAGACAGATCCAAAGGATAGGATTAGGCATAGGGAATTAAATTAGTTAAGTGTAGGGCTATGGCTAGGGGTTAATGTTAGGCTTAGGGAGATGGGTGTAGCGAAAAGGGGTTAACTTTAGGGCTAAAGTTAGGGGTTAGGTTTGGGTTTAAGGTTAGCTTAAGGGTTAAGTTTAGGCAAAGCAGGGTTAGTGTAACCCCCATTCGGAACCACACAAAATCTGCCAGTATACACTACCGTTCAAAAGTTTTAGAACACCTACAAATTCAAGGGTTTCCCTTCATTTTTACTGTTTTCGACATTGTAGAATAATAGTGAAGACATCAAAACTATTAAATAACACATATGGAATCATGTAGTAACCAAAAAAGTGTTAAACCATTCAAAATATATTTTATATTTGAGATTCTTCAAATAGACACCCTTTGCCTTGATGACTGCTTTTCACACTCTTGACTCTTGACATTCTCTCAAACAGCTTCATGAGGTAGTTACCTGGAACGCATTTCAATTAAGGTAGGGGTGGTATTCAGAAGATAGCCCTATTTAGTAAAATACCAAGTCCATATTATGGCAAGAAAAGGTCAAACAATTAAAGAGAAACGACAATCCATCATTACTTTAAGACATGAAGGTCAGTCGATACGGAACATTTCAAGAAATGTGAATGTTTCTTCAAGTGCAGTGCAAAAACCATCAAGTGCTATGATGAAAATGGCTCTCTTGAGGACCACCACAGGATTGAAAGATCCAGAGTTAACCCTGCTGCAGAGGATAAGTTCATTAGAGTTACCAGCCTCAGAAATTCCAGCCCAAATAAATGCTTCACAGAATTCAAGTAACAGACACATCTCAACATCAACTGTTCAGAGGAGACTGTGTGAGTCAGGCCTTCATGGTCAAATTTCTGCAAAGAAACCACTACTAAAGGACATCAATAAGAAGAAGAGACTTGCTTGAGACAAGAAACACAAGCAATGGACATCAGACCGGTGGAAATCTGTCCAAATTTGAGATTTTGGGTTCCAACCTCCGTGTCTTTGTGAGATGCAGAGTAGGTGAACGGATGATCTCTGCATCTGTCGTTCCCACCGTGAAGCATGGAGGAGGAGGTGTGGGGGTGCTTTGCTGGTGTCTGTGATTTATTTCGAATTCAAGGCACACTTAACCAGCATGGCTACCACAGCAATCTGCAGGGATACACTATCCCATCTGGTTTGGGCTTAGTGGGAATATCATTTGTTTTTCAACGGGACCATGACCCAACACACCTCCAGGATGTGTAAGGGCTATTTTACCAAGAAGGAGAGTGATGAAGTGCTGCATCAGATGACCTGGCCTCCACAATCACCCGACCTCAAACCAATTGAGATGGTTTGAGATGAGTGGGACCACAGAGTGAAGGAAAAGCAGCCAACAAGTGCTCAGCATATGTGGGAACATATATGATCCCTTATTGATGTGACATGTTAAATCCACTTCAATTAGTGTGCTGTAGATGAAGGGGAGGAGACAGATTAAATAAAGATTTTTAAGCCTTGAGACAATTGAGATACATATTGTGTATGTGTGCCATTCAGAGGGTGAATGGGCAAGGCAAAATATTGAAGTGCCTTTGAACGGGGTATGGTCGTAAGGCGCACCAGTTTGTGTCAAGAACTACAGTGCTGCCAGGCTTTTCACGCTCAACAGTTTCACGTGTGTATCAAAAAAAAAGAGCAGACACTCTTATCCAGAGCAACTAGGGTTAAGTGCCTTGCTCAAGGACACATCGACAGATTTTTCACCTAGTCGGCTCAGGGATTTGAACCAGCAACCTTTCGGTTACTGGCACAATGCTCTTAACCACTAAGCTAGGTTTGGAGTCAACATGGGCTAGCATCCCTGTGGAATGCTTTTTGACACCTTGTAGATTCCATGCCCTGACAAATTGAAGCTGTTATGATGGCAAAAGCAATATAAGGAAGGTGTTCTTAATGTTTTGTAAACTCAGTGTATAGGGATATAGGGTGCCATTTGGGATGCAGACCAGAGCACCGACAAGAGGACGGTCTGCCCCCCTGCCTGCACACTTGTGTGCTCTATCAGATTGCCTTCGACCTGATGCCAAGGGAAGCCAGGCCCCAAAAGACTGACTAATAAAAAAATAAAAAAACATAATATCATTTATATTTTGTTCTCTTCTGTGTTTTATAATTTTCCTTCAATTTGCAAGAGGCTGAATGTATCACACCGGCGAAAACATCAGAGCGAGCGAAACAGCGCTCCTCTGTATCTGTATGTGTAGACCATCTCGGCCTATCTGATGCTGTCTGGTCATAAATAATTTGACTTTGTTGCAGCCCGTAGCATTGAAAGCAAGGGAAGCCAGCGAGCATTTGGCCTCCCTTGATAAAAACAAATGATTAAATAAAAGCCAATCAGCGTTGACCTAAACTAAGTGAGCTCAACTATGAATGGTCCTGGCATTCCAAAAAAAATTGTCAATGGAAGCCAGTTTGGATTTGGCTTCAAACCATTCACATCACATCTCGATTAAAATGTCAAATGACAGAAAGAACCTGAATTGTTGCATTGTGTTGTTGTCCTCCGTTGGTTAGCTAGCTAGCTAAAATTGGCCCATTCCTAAATTAGCAACAGGGTTCGGGAGTAACGGATTACATGTAAGGGATTACAAACAAACTGTAAATGTAATATGTTGCGTTACCAGAAAAAATATTGTAATCAGATTACATATACTTTTGAAAAACTAGATGATTACTTTTAAATTTAGAAAGGATGTTTGCTAAAAAATCTTTTACACTTTTCTATTTTCTCAATGACATTCAAATCATCATTTGAAAAAAGGCGCAAGTTTAAATTTTTCAACGTTAGCGAGTCTGACCATGAATCAGAGACCACTATGATGACACACCAAATGTGTCTGATGGATCGCGGGAAAAGACCAGGCATAGGATTTTGTAGGCTAGAGTCCAAGCTATGTGTTCCAATAGTGTGACTGCTGTCGGCATCCAAAGATTATTCAACTTGAGTAAACACTTTGAGGTAAGGATGACAGCAGTGGTGTAGTCTACGCCGATACGGATATCACTTATTATTGATAGCTACATAGCGCATTGATGTGAATCACACTGCTGCTCTCTCATTTAGCTATTTAAGTCTTATGGACTGTGGTTGTTGTGGATGGCTGTTCACAAATCGAAATGTGTATTTGAACCCAATAATGGTTGAATTCAAGAAGTTTAAGCTGCCTATCAATCATTGTTTTAGAAACCAGTGGACAGCCAGTGAAAAATGTGCTCTTGCAACAGCTGCACAGTGCGGATCCCAGCCTATTTGTCATGCCCTGACTCAAATCAAATCAAATCAAATGTTATTGGCCACATGCGCCGAATACAACAGCTGCAGACATTACAGTGAAATGCTTACTTACAGCCCTTAACCAACAGTGCATTTATTTTTAACAAAAAAATTAAGATAAAACAACAACATAAAAAGTGTTGAGAAAAAAAGAGCAGAAGTAAAATAAAATAACAGTAGGGAGGCTATATATACAGGGGGGTACCGGTGCAGAGTCAATGTGCGGGGGCACCGGCTAGTTGAGGTAGTTGAAGTAATATGTAGATGTGGGCAGAGTTAAAGTGACTATGCATAAATAATTAACAGAGTAGCAGCAGCGTAAAAGGAATGGGTGGGGGGGCAGTGCAAATAGTCCGGGTAGCCATGATTAGCTGTTCAGGAGTCTTATGGCTTGGGGGTAGAAGCTGTTGAGAAGTCTTTTGGACCTAGACTTGGCACTCCGGTACAGCTTGCCGTGCGGTAGCAGAGAGAACAGTCTATGACTAGGGTGGCTGGAGTCTTTGACAATTTTGAGGGCCTTCCTCTGACACCGCCTGGTATAGAGGTCCTGGATGGCAGGAAGCTTGGCCCCAGTGATGTAATGGGCCATACCCACTACCCTCTGTAGTGCCTTGCGGTCGGAGGCAAAGTAGTTGCCATACCAGGCGGTGATGCAACCAGTCAGGATGCTCTCGATAGTGCAGCTGTAGAATTTTTTGAGGATCTGAGGACACATGCCAAATCTTTTCAGTCTCCTGAGGGGGAATAGGCTTTGTCGTGCCCTCTTCACGACTGTCTTGGTGTGTTTGGACCATGATAGTTCGTTGGTGATGTGGACACCAAGGAACTTGAAGCTCTCAACCTGTTCCACTACAGCCCCGTCGATGAGAATGGGGGCGTGCTCAGTCTTCTTTTTTTTCCTGTAGTCCACAATCATCTCCTTTGTCTTGGTCACTTTGAGGGAGAGGTTGTTGTCCTGGCACCACACGGCCAGGTCTCTGACCTCCTCCCTATAGGCTGTCTCATCGTTGTCTGTGATCAGGCCTACCACTGTTGTGTCGTCGGCAAACTTAATGATGGTGTTGTAGTCGTGCCTGGCAATGCAGTCAGGGGTGAACAGGGAGTACAGGAAGGGACTGAGCACGCACCCCTGAGGGGCCCCCATGTTGAGGATCAGTGTGGCAGATGTGTTGTTACCTACCATTACCACTTTGGGGCGGACCTTCAGGAAGTCCAGGATCCAGTTGCAGAGGGAGGTGTTTAGTCCCAGGATCCTTAGCTTAGTGATGAGCTTTGAGGGCACTATGGTGTTGAATGCAGAGCTGTAGTCAATGAATACCATTCTCACGTAGGTGTTCCTCTTGTCCAGGTGGGAAAGGGCAGTGTGGAGTGCAATAGAGATTGCATCATCTGTGGATCTGTTGGGACGGTATGCAATTTGGAGTGGGTCTAGGATTTCTGGGATAATGCTGTTGATGTGAGCCATGACCAGCCTTTCAAAGCACTTCATGGCTACAGACATCAGTGCTACGGGTCGGTAGTCATTTAGGCAGGTTATCTTAGAGTCCTTGGGCACGGGGACTATGGTGGTCTGCTTGAAACATGTTGGTATTACAGACTCAGTCAGGGACATGTTGAAAATGTCAGTGAAGACACTTGCCAGTTGGTCAGCACATGCTCGGAGTACACGTCCTGGTAATCCGTCTGGCCCTGCGGCCTTGTGAATGTTGACCTGCTTAAAAGTCTTACTCACATCGGCTACGGAGAGCGTGATCACATAGTCATCCGGAACAGCTGGTGCTCTCATGCATGCTTCAGTGTTGCTTGCCTCGAAGCGAGCATAGAATTGGTTTAGCTCTTCTGGAAGTCTTGTGTCACTGGGCAGCTCCCGGCTGTGCTTCCCTTTGTAGTCTGTAATAGTTTTCAAGCCCTGCCACATCCAACGAGCGTCAGAGCCAGTGTAGTACGATTCAATCTTAGTCCTGTAGTGACTCTTTGCCTGTTTGATGGTTTGTCAGAGGGCATAGCGGGATTTCTTATAAGCGTCTGGGTTAGAGTCCTGCTCCTTGAAAGCGGCAGCTCTACCCTTTAGCTCAGTGCAGATGTTTCCTGTAATCCATGGCTTCTGGTTGGGGTATGTACGTACGGTCACTGTGGGAACGACATCATCGATGCACTTATTGATGAAGCCAGTGACTGATTTGGTGTACTCCTCAATGCTATCTGAAGAATCCCGGAACATGTTCCAGTCTGTGCTAGCAAAACAGTCCTGTAGCTTAGCATCTGTGTCATCTGACCACTTTTTTATTAACCGAGTCACTGGTGCTTCCTGCTTTAGTTTTTGCTTATAAGCAGGAATCAGGAGGATAGAGTTATGGTCAGATTTGCCAAATGGAGGGCGAGGGAGAGCTTTGTATGCGTCTCTGTGGGTGGAGTAAAGGTGGTCTAGAGTTTTTTTTCCTCTGGTTGCACATTTAACATGCTGGTAGAAATTAGATAGAATGGATTTAAGTTTCCCTGCATTAAAGTCCCCGGCCACTAGGAGCGCTGCATCTGGATGAGCGTTTTCCTGTTGATTTATGGCCTTATACAGCTCATTCAGTGCAATCTTAATGCCAGCATTGGTTTGTGGTGGTAAATAGACAGCTATGAAAAATATAGATGAAAACTCTCTTGGTAAATAGTGTGGTCTACAGCTTGTCATAAGATACTCTAACTCAGACGAGCAAAACCTAGAGACTTCCTTAGAATTTGATTTTGTGCAACAGCTGTCGTTTACAAATATACACAGACCGCCACCCCTTGTCTTACCGGAGTCAGCCGTTCTATCCTGCCGATGTAGCGTATAGCCCGCTAGCTGTATGTTATCCATGTCGTCGTTCAGCCACGAGTCGGTGAAACATAAGATATTACAGTTTTTAATGTACCATTGGTAGGATAACCGTAATCTTAGGTCATCCAATTTGTTCTCCAATGATTTAAGATTGGCTAATAGGATTGATGGGAGCGGCAGTTTACTCGCTCGCCATCGGATCCTTACAAGGCACTCCGATCTACGTCCACGATATCGCCGTCTCTTCCTCATGCGAATGACGGGGATTTGGGCCTTGTCGGGTGTCTGTTGGATATTCTTCGCGGCCGCCTCGTTGAAGAAAAAATCTTCGTCCAATACGAGGTGAGTAATCGCTGTCCTGATATCCAGAAGCTCTTTTTTGTTATAAGAGACGATGGCAGAAACATTATGTACAAAATAAATTACAAATAACGCGGAAAAACACACATAATAGTACAATTGGTTTGAGGGCTGTAAAACGGCAGCCATCTTCTCCGGCGCTGTTCTCTCTCATAAGAGTCCCTCAGGGGACTCTTATATGTTGAGTCAGGGTGTGTAGATTCTATGTTAGTATTTCTATGTTTCAGTCTAGGTGTTGTATATCTATGTTTGGCCGGGTGTGATTCCCAATCAGAGACAGGTGTCGCTCGTTGTCTCTGATTGGGGATCATACTTAGGCAGCCTGTTGGCACTCGTTAGCTGTGGGATCTTGTTCCGTGTGGAGGCTTGTTTAGTGTTCAGCCTTAGGACTTCACGTTTTGTTTGGTTTGTTGTTTTGTCGTGTGTTTATCTGTGAAATAAACATGTATGCATTTCACGCTGCGCCTTGGTCTGACCCGTCCTTGAACAAACGTGACACTATGGAATAAAAGTGGGCTTTTATTGCTCAATCTAATTCATGCTGATCAACAAAATATATCCATAGGCCTAATGGAGACTTGCTCAAACTCTCACGCTTTTGAAAGAATTAAAGCGGCAATCTGTAGATGCTACATCCATTTCTGGACTTATCAATTATATATATATATATATACAGTGGGGGAAAAAAGTATTTAGTCAGCCACCAATTGTGCAAGTTCTCCCACTTAAAAAGATGAGAGAGGCCTGTAATTTTCATCATAGGTACACGTCAACTATGACAGACAAATTGAGGAAAAAAAATCCAGAAAATCCCATTGTAGGATTTTTTATGAATTTATTTGCAAATTATGGTGGAAAATAAGTATTTGGTCACCTACAAACAAGCAAGATTTCTGGCTCTCACAGACCTGTAACTTCTTCTTTCAGAGGCTCCTCTGTCCTCCACTCGTTACCTGTATTAATGGCACCTGTTTGAACTTGTTATCAGTATAAAATACACCTGTCCACAACCTCAAACAGTCACACTCCAAACTTCACAATGGCCAAGACCAAAGAGCTGTCAAAGGACACCAAAAACAAAATTGTAGACCTGCACCAGGCTGGGAAGACTGAATCTGCAATAGGTAAGCAGCTTGGTTTGAAGAAATCAACTGTGGGAGCAATTATTAGGAAATGGAAGACATACAAGACCACTGATAATCTCCCTCGATCTGGGGCTCCACGCAAGATCTCACCCCGTGGGGTCAAAATGATCACAAGAACGGTGAGCAAAAATCCCAGAACCACACGGGGGGGACCTAGTGAATGACCTGCAGAGAGCTGGGACCAAAGTAACAAAGCCAACCATCAGTAACACACTACGCCGCCAGGGACTCAAATCTTGCAGTGCGAGACGTGTCCCCCTGCTTAAGCCAGTACATGTCCAGGCCCGTCTGAAGTGCATTTGGATGATCCAGAAGAGGATTGGGAGAATGTCATATGGTCAGATGAAACCAAAATATAACTTTTTTGGTAAAAACTCAACTCGTCATGTTTGGAGGACAAAGAATGCTGAGTTGCATCCAAAGAACACCATACCTACTGTGAAGCATGGGGTTGGAAACATCATGCTTTGGGGCTGTTTTTCTGCAAAGGGACCAGGACGACTGATCCGTGTAAAGGAAAGAATGAATGGGGCCATGTATCGTGAGATTTTGAGTGAAACCCTCCCTCCATCAGCAAGGGCATTGAAGATGAAACGTGGCAGGGTCTTTCAGCATAACAGTGATCCCAAACACACCGCCCGGGCAACGAAGGAGTGGCTTCGTAAGAAGCATTTCAAGGTCCTGGAGTGGCCTAGCCAGTCTCCAGATCTCAACCCCATAGAAAATCTTTGGAGGGAGTTGAAAGTCCGTGTTGCCCAGCGACAGCCCCAAAACATCACTGCTCTAGAGGAGATCTGCATGGAGGAATGGGCCAAAATACCAGCAACAGTGTGTGTGAAAACCTTGTGAAGACTTACAGAAAACGTTTGACCTGTGTCATTGCCAACAAAGGGTATATAACAAAGTATTGAGAAACTTTTGTTATTGACCAAATACTTATTTTCCACCATCATATGCCAATAAATTCATTAAAAATCCTACAATGTGATTTTCTGGATTTTTTTTTCTCATTTTGTCTGTCATAGTTGACGTGTACCTATGATGAAAATTACAGGCCTCTCTCATCTTTTGAAGTGGGAGAACTTGCACAATTGGTGGCTGACTAAATACTTTTTTTCCCCACTGTATGTATGTATATCCCTTGATTCTTGAGGAATATAACTTATAAATGCCTCATGAGCTTAGTTCAGCTGTCACACTCCATTAGAACCCAAAATATAAGCGTGTTTTTCTCCAATGTTTGTTAACATGGTAAATGTAAACAAACACTGTATAGCCTCATAACATTGTTAAAGCAATCATTTTGATATAATAATATATCATAATAATAATAAGCCATTTAGCAGACGCTTTTATCCAAAGCGACTTACAGTCATGCGTGCATACATTATTTTATTTTTTTGTGTATGGATGGTCAGTCCAAAACAGAGGCGGGGCGACCGTTTTGTTATTGTTTCATCTGTGGATTTGCCCTTTAAACAGCTGCATATTATCAAGATATCAAAGTGTCACCAACAAAAAGGTAAACAATAGTTTATAGGCCGATAGTAAATGAAGCATATGGCATTCATCTTTCACATGTAAATAGCACTTTTCAGTAGTGCCCAAAGCATGCCATTCCTTGAGCACAGCAATTATTTTTCAACTTGAATCAATGAGCCCAATCAGTCCTACATGACAACAAAATCACAAACAACAGAGGAGGGCTAATAAGTCCTTAGTTTTGGGGTTATGCTCAGATAAAACAATTTGGCTAATCTATACTTCCATATTTCCAAGTATTGTTCTTGAAGATCAAAGGGTATAATTTAATCGTTTTATTATATGTAGTAATATGCCACTTAGCAGACGCTTTTATCCAAAGCAACTTACAGTCATGCGTGCATAATTTTTTTTTGTGTATGGGTGGTCCCGGGGATCGAACCCACTACCCTGGCGTTACAAGTGCCATGCTCTACCAGCTGAGCTACAGAGGCCCACAATAGAAATCGATTGGTTAGAAGAAGCCTACATAACCAACCTAAGAGATCTCTAAGCCAAAGAGAGACAGCCGTTCCATGGAGTGGCTCGGCTTTGTTACGCAATAATAAAGTCTAATTTCTGGATTCACAAGCTCCAGTCTCTTGAGAGATATTTTTGAGTTGACAATTTTTTAGTCAAATATTTCTACGACACTAGTAGATGAGCAGGCTAGCAGAGACGCAGGCTAGTAGACGAGCAGGCTAGCAGAGACGCAGGCTAGTAGACGAGCAGGCTAGCAGAGACGCAGGCTAGTAGACGAGCAGGCTAGCAGAGACGCAGGCTAGTAGACGAGTAGGCTAGCAGAGATACAGGCTAGTAGACAAGAAGTTAGTTAAAAAGTAGTTTTGCTCGTCCAAAGTAGGTGGGCAAAAACAAAATAAAAAATCCTGCGGATACAGCCCAGGGGATGCGATACATAGGGAAGTTAGTAAAAAGAAGTAGGTCATCCTGAGTAGGTGACACCATAAATTGGAAGTAGTGCCTGTCATCTAGAGTAGGTGAACAGTTGTGAAATAGCCACTAGGGCTTCAAAATATAGAGAAAGAGTTAAATAGAGTAGGTTGGCTCATCTCGTGTGGGTGAATGGTTTGCTTGAGCGGCTGTGAGTCATTCAATTGTGATTAAGTTGTATGTTTCATCTGTCTCATTCAGGTTGCTAATTTGGTCAGCTTGATCAATTTGTTTGGTTCGATTGTTCTGTCTGACTCGTTTTGTACAAGACTGGTTTGCTGGACCTGCTTGGGTTTGCGAATGCAACTCTTTCATCTTTGTCCACTGGTCTGACTCAATTCGTGCATTCAATCTGTCAAATTCACTCAGTTGTTCAACTGATGTATTTGTTCAATTCGTCTGATTCATTTATTCGTCCTGCTGGTCATTCTGTCTGATTCATTTAAGCATGAGTGGCTGCACATCTGTGTGAGTGATCAGACAATAATAAGAAATCCTGCAAGTAATAGCCTTTTCTGTGTGGAGGGAGTGTCAGGAAAGGAACTATATTTGAGGTTGCTTGAAGCTTCTACTGCTGGTGGAGAAAGGGCATGCCCAATCTTGCATTAGGAAGAGGAGAATAAATGATATGTGGAAATTCATTTACCAACTGAGTGTGGAAAAAGCACATTACTAGGAGGGGTAGAATAAATCCGGAGTGATCGTATGACGTCTACACATCGTATTTCGGCCAATCTTTTAGGGTCTGTTTCAGACATTATATTTGGAAAATGTTGAGGTGATGTAGGATTATGGTAAAATTGACCACAGTAAAATAATAACTGGGATACGGTTAACATTCCAAATTTGGAACACATATAAAATAAAATATTCCTGTAGGTTATGCAAATAGTGATTAAGCATGTTTGAAGAACATCATTTGTGAATTTGGATTGAGAGTGGTATAAAGGTGGAAAATGAGTCATACTCTGAAGTTTGAATGATAAGATATAGAGGTGTGTATCATAATTTTATATAAGTTTGGATAATGAGCTTTTTGATATAATGATATCTTGGGGTTTGTAGAACACTGCCTGTCATAGAATATTGTGAGATGTTAGTTCAGTGAAAAGTGACCAGTCTAAAATATTCTGGGAGGATTTTATGACTGAGGGGCCGGGTCTAGGTAGTTAAAGTTGTTGTTCCACTGGGACTAGATTATGATAAACTGATTTGTGCCCATAAATAATCATTAGAAATACAAATGGTTTGGTTGATATGAATATATTAAAATATGATGAATTTTATGTGTGTGTAATTGATTACTAGAGATTGGATAAAATAATAAGTGGAATAATGTATAGGTGCTGACTTGTGCACCCGAAACGTAGACGTACGTGAGGGGTGGGAGACAGTACATAGACAATTTGATAGTTATTATAATGCTTAATCATATTTATATCTATCGTTTCGGAGCATAGGTGATATAGTAAAGGAATTTTAGTATATTGTAGGGGGAAAAAAACATAATCCATTTGATTAAACGCGTTAGATCTGTTTCCAAATCAATGAATGAAGATTTTACTCGTTGACTGCTAATTCATTCCCTTGGAATAAAGGAGGATTTACTTGTAATGTCAATAAAGCTCAGGTTCTGCATTACTGACTAAAATCTAGGTTTTCTGATTGTACTTCAACTATGGTTATGGGTTGCTTAGATTGATAGAACAGTCAGTGTTGGATTTTGTGATATAAGACTGGAAGATTTAGCAGCTTGCTTCTTTCAAATTGAAAGACTCACTTATTCAACAGGAATAGTGGGACGATTTCGAGAGTCATTTTTTTGCATTGCCTAATGATTTGATAGTTTAAACTACTGTGAATAGGGTTGTAATTTGGAATATTGACTTGAATATGAATATGAATTGAATGTATGCTTGTAAACTACAGCAAGTGTTTGTTTTATTAACTATAGCCTAATCAGAAAGGACAGTTACATACATTTAATAGCAGACTGGCAATTGCATTAGAGCTGTGGCCATGATTTAAATGATAACAAAGGAAAATAAGGTATAGGAAGATATATTAGGGATACCTAAGGCGCACCAAAGGACCACATGACATGCACATTTAACATTAGTGTGACAGGAACAACAACTACCAATGTGATTTTTGAGGATTTTGGTACTAAAGGCCTACATGTAAAACGCAGAGTTGGGAAATGTTACATGCTAGCCAAATATATATTTTTTCTATGATATGCTAGAATAAATAGAAGAAATGTACCAAGTTGTATACAAGGCTAACTGGTAGAACAATCCTAGTAATGAGACTAACATTTGTGTGCGGAGATTAATGACAGTGTCTTCTGACATTTAGTCACTCTTTGTTAGCTGTAGCCTCCTCACATGTTATAGTAGTGTAGTAATGAGGTCTGGATGCTTTCTCTGCTTTACAACAAATAACAGAAGGATACATGTGTAGTTCAGCACAAGTATTTATTTAGTATCCAAAGAAGAAAAAGAAAAAGTAAACATGTAATATACACACTTTAAAAAAACGTGTACAATGTGGGTATTATCGCCCATTTAACTATTAAATACAGATATGAAAGTAATCTATAGTTCTAGTTCTAGAAAGACAATTAAAAAGGTATTCTTCCACTTCAGTGGGAAGGGATTACAAGATACATTTAACCAAGATATAACTAGTATCTAATCAAAACATAGTCTGTCAGCTACATATACACTATCGGTCAAAAGTTTTAGAACACCTACTCAATCAAGGTTTATTTTTAATTTGTACCCTTTTCTACATTATAGAATAATAGTGAAGACATCAAAACTATGAAATAACACATATGGAATCATGTAGCAACCCAAAAAGTGTTAAAAAAAATCACAATTTATTTTATATTTGAGATTCTTCAAATAGCCACCCTTTGCCTTGATGACAGCTTTGCACATTCTTGGCATTCTCTCAACCAGCTTCCCCTGGAATGCTTTTCCAACAGTCTTGAAGGAGTTCCCACATATGCTGAGCACTCGTTGGCAGCTTTTCCTTCACTCTGCGTTCCGACAAATCCCAAACCATCTCAATTTGGTTGAGGTTGGGGGATTGTGAAGGTCAGGTCATTTGATGCACCACTCCATCACTCTCCTTCGTTGTAAAGTAGCCCTTACACAGCCTGGAGGTGTGTTGGGTCATTGTCCTGTTGAAAACAAATGATAGTCCCTCTAAGCCCAAACCAGATGGGATGGCGTATCGCTGCAGATTGCTGTGGTAGCAATGCTGGTTAAGTGGGCCTTGAATTCTTAATACATTTACAATTGTCTACAATTAAGAAAATAGTAAAAATAAAGAAAAACCCTTGAATGAGTAGGTGTTCTAAAAGTTTTGACCGGTAGTGTATGTTGTAACTCGTTTATTTAACCTTTATTTAAGCAGGGAGTCATGCTGAGACCACGGTCTCTTTTGCAGATGATCCCTGCATGAACACATCAATAAACAACAATGACATTATGCATGTCTTCAGTATATAAACATCAACTAAACAATTCACCCCTAGAATCAGGTGGTAGACCTACTGGACTACATAAAGCCTATTATCTAGCCTGTATTATCTCTTAGAGAGCTCTGATACAGGGAAGTTTCCCAGCCCTGTGGAGGTAGAGGAGGGGTTGCACCAAACCAGTAATCACATTGATGGTCAAACAAATGTTTAAGGCTAACAAAAACTCTCCATCAGTTAAGTTAACTTTTAAAGGTAGAGTTACCTCATACGGAAGATAATTCACCACCATAGCCACCATGATAATCAAAATGATCCTGAAGGCCTTCATCTTCATGTTATTTGTCCCCTCCCTCTCCCCCTCCCCCGGCCCGGGACGTTTCAGATCCCTGAGAACTGAGAGGCAGCAGAATAGCTGCAACAAAAACAACATCAGAAACTCACCCCAGTAAACATAAAATACAACAGATCTTTCATTCACCAGCATAAAGAACAGACAGGACCCAAGCACCATCAGCCAGACAACACTGCAACAGCCCAACCTGTATCTCAGGGGTTTGTACTTCAGGTAGACCACAGGGTGGACCACTGCCATGTAGCGCTCCACACATATACAGCACTGGAACATGGGACGGCCTGTCATTAGAAAACCGTAAGAAAAGACCATGATGTACACGACAACGATTGTGGGGTGCTTTAGCCAGATAAAAAAGAAGACAGAAAATAGGCAGAAGAGGATCTCAGACACGGCCAGGTTGAGAGCGAAGAACTCTGAAGTCATCGTCCGTCCCGCTCCGATCAGAATCAGCCACAGGACGTAGATATTGGTGGGGAGACCCAGGATAAAGTTGATTGCATAGCAAGCAATGCTGAATGATTGGTCTTGGGACAAGTAGGCAGCAAATGGATATCCAGGCAGGGAAGAGTTTGCAACTGAAGTTGAAATATTCATCTCCTCGCTTGGTGCAGTTCTGATGTGTGATGGAAGCAGAGAGAGAGAGGAGAGAGAGAGAGAGAGAGAGAGAGAGAGAGAGAGAGAGAGAGAGAGAGAGAGAGAGAGAGAGAGAGAGAGAGAGAGAGAGAGAGAGAGAGAGAGAGAGAGATGCATTAACTGTCAACACCAGATCATACAATATATATTTACATTTAAATAGCCTTTTAAAGTGTTTCATCAATAAACATTTAAAATAAAATTCCTCTAAGATATTCATATCAAACATGCATAAATTATACCATGCAGACATTTTTTTCTGCTATGAAATAATTCAGAATTACAGAACAGGGGAAAACTGCGGAAGGTAACTGAATATTTCTTCAGCAACAAAGATTCTGAATGGGAAAAATAACAATTTCAAACCTTGACTGATGGAGCTCTTCTCTCTCCTGGAAAGTCTGTGTCCGTCAAGAACTGAATGCTGGGTCATATACAACAGGTGCAACATAATACTGGCAAAACATATGGAATGGAGGAGGTACTTCCTAACCTTATCCAATGAGAATGCTCATCTTAGTTTTTTCCCTATTCAAAACATTTACCATTTGGTGAGTTCTGAAGCCGGGTCTATTGGGCCCAGCTCGTACACATGCGTCACAAACAGGTGCAGCAGGTCATTACACCTATGCAAATGATTGTGTTTGACGGGACCTAATGTTCATACACAGTCAATGATTGATTGAGGTTTTGTAAGTGACTGCATCTAGGGACAGGAGACTTCCTATCCATGTGATTTGGCTGTAAAAACACATCTAAAAACATTTACAGTTTATGAAGTACCACACAGCCACACAGATCCAAAGGTTAGGATTAGGCATAGGGATCGAAATTAGTTACATTTAGGGCTAAAGTTATGGGTTAAGGTTTGGCTCAGGGGGATGGGTGTAGCATACGGGGTTAACTTTAGGGCTAAGGTTAGGATTAGGTTTGAGTTTAAGGTTAGCTTAAGGGTTAAGGTTAGGCAAAGCAGGATTAGTGTGACCACCATTCAAAATCATACAAATCTGCCAGTCGTATATATTCACTACCTGTTAAGATATGTACAGTACACATGGGTACACATCCTGTTGTTATGGATCTTGGGTGCTTAATGGGAGAGTGCAATATTCTGGAAATTAAGCCCTTTATTTAAACCCTTAGTCATATGAACTCATTAATAGCATTTTCATGTCTGTTTTTTATGTCTCTGCGTCCGATATGAAGGAAATTACAGGTAGCTTCGAGAGTTAGCCGTTCCGTTAGAAATCCAGTCATTGCGCTAACGCTAGTTAGCATTGGCTCACGAAACTACCTCTGACTTCCTTCATACTGGATGCAGAGACATAAAAATCGTATCCATGAGTTCATCTGACTCTGGGAAAGTCGAAAAATGACTTATGTGCCAAAATTTCAAACTATACATTTAAATATCCATTAATATATACAAAGTGGTGTCCCAAAGAAATATAATTGCTAGAACGGATATTGCAATTCAAGTCAATACTGTGAGATGGATGGACCGGCAGCCATCTTGTGTGTACCCAATTCAATTTATATGGTTGTGCCACATCTCCCTCACTGGTTCCTGAGGCAGCAGGGCAGTTTCCCACTCCTGTGGAGTTAGCAGAGGGGCTGCACCAGCCCACGTAACACGTTGAAGGCATCGAGCAGGCAGAACACTTCAGCTCTGATGGAGTCTTACAGCAGGTAAATGGCCGCTGTCGGACGGTTGTTAATCAACATCACCGCCAGGACGACAGATACGATCGTGAATGCTCTCTTCTTCATGGAGTTCATCCTTTCTTTCTCCCTCTCCCCTCCTCCTCTTCTCTCCATCTCTCCCTGCCCTGGCGGGGGGCACTTCAGGACATGGAGGATGGAGAGGCTGCAGAATAGATCGACCAGTAGGAAGAGCAGGATGTAGGTGAGGAAGCAGTGGATGGGGAATTGAGGTGCGTAGAGGGAAACAGCCGGGAACAGCCGTGAACATCAGCGTGACCCCCCCCCCCAGGCCGCAGCTGCCCACCCCCCACCCTGTATCTCAAGGGTTTATACAGTACCAGTCATAAGTTTGGACACACCTACTCATTCCATGGTTTTTCTTTATTTGTACTATTTTCTACCTTGTAGAATAATAGTGAAGACATCAAAACTGTAAAATAACAAATATGAATCATGTAGTAAACAAGAAAATATTAAACAAATCAAAATATATTTTATATTTGAGATTCTTCAAATAGCCACCCTTTGCCTTGATGACAGCTTTGCACACTCTTGGCATTCTCTCACCCAGCTTCATCTGGAATGCTTTTCCAACAGTCTTGAAGGAGTTCTTGTCTAAGTTCAGTCTTGGCAGGTAGCACTACACACTGATGCTGCACTGCAACGGGACGGCTGAAGAGGAGAAGAGAGACAGGGTAGGCCATTACCTGGAAGTTTCCTTTTATCAAGTCATTTATGGTTTCTATGCCCTTATTTGTTCATATGGACCAATTTATCGGTGAATTCTGAAAAGCTAGTCAAGGATAGTTCCATAAGGTTGTGTTTTAATCCCAATAATATACTGTATATATACTTTATTTTCTGAAAACTTGGGGGGCCAAATAAAACCACCCGCGGGCCAAATTTGCCCGGCGGCCGCCAGTTGGTGAACCCTGCCCTATTCCCTACATAGTGCACTTCTTTACTCCAGAGACGTATACACTGAGTTCACAAAACATTATGAACACCTGCTCTTTCCATGACATTGACTGACCAGGTGAATCCAGGTGAAAGCTATGATCCCTTATTGATGTCATTTGTTAAATCCTCTTCAATCAGTGTACTGTAGATGAAGGGGAGGAGACAGGTTAAAGAAAGATTTTTAATCCTTGAGACAATTGAGACACAAATGATGTATGTGTGCCTTTCAGAGGGTGAATGGGCAAGGCAAAATATTGAAGTGCCTTTGAACGGGGTATGGTAGTAAGGCGCCTCAGTTTGTGTCAAGAACTGCAATGCTACCTGGCTTTTGACACTCAACAGTTTCACGTGTGTATCAAGAACGGCCCACCACCCAAATGATATCCAGCCAACTTGACACAACTGTGGGAAATGTTGGAGTCTACATGGCCCGGCATTTTTGTGGAACGCTTTTGACACCTTGTAGAGTCAATTCCCAGAAAATGTGAAACTGTTCAGATGGCAAAAGCAATATTACGAAGGTGTTCTTAATGTTTTCTATACTCAGTGTATAAGGATTTAGGGTGCCATTTGGAATGCAGAACAGAGCACAGACAACAGGACAGAATCATTAGATCATTTGTTTTGGTACTGTTCATTTTTAGCTTGTTTTTGGTCACAGGTCCAGGAATGGCTGAAGGATTGCAATATTTACCTGGAGCTAACCCTGCAGATAGCACTACTGGGTGATCTGAAAAGTCACAGTCAATCAATCAATAATATAATAATGTGTTTAGCAAAAAAAAATATTTTCAATTTACAATCTGTAGAAACAATGAGAATAGAACGGTTCAGAACTTTTGTGATACATCACAGTGCAGTTTAAAAATATATGGCAAATAGAAATCCAATATGGATGGTGTTAAGATGGGAGGTATTGAATGGAGCTGAAGGATGGGACTAATAACAACTAACAACAAATAATAACAACAGGATAACTAATGTAAAGCATACTGTGGAGATGCTGGAGGAAACGGGTACAAAAGTATCTGCATCCACAGAAAAACGAGTCCTATAGAGACATAACCTGAAAGGCCTCTCAGCAAGGAAGAAGCCACTGCTCCAAAACCGCCATAAAAAAGTCAGACTATGGTTTGCAACAGCACATGGGGACAAAGACCATACTTTTTGGAGAAATGTCCTCTGGTCTGATGAAACAAAAATAGACCTGTTTGGCCATAATGACCATCGTTATGTTTGGAGGAAAAAGGGGAAAGCTTGCAAGCCGAAGAACACCATCCCAACCATGAAGCACAGGGTGGCAGCATCATGTTGTGGGGGTGCTTTGATGCAGGAGGGACTGGTACACTTCACAAAATAGATGGCATCATGAGGAAGGAAAATTATGTGGATATATTGAAGCAACATCTCAAAACATCAGTCAGGAAGTTAAAGCTTGGTCGCAAATGGGTCTTCCAAATGGACTATGACCCCAAGCATACTTCCAAAGTTGTGGCAAAATTGCTTAAGGACAACAAAGTCAAGGTATTGGAGTGGCCATCACAAAGCCCTGACGTCAATCCTATAGAACATTTGTGGGCAGAACTGAAAAGGCATTTGCGAGCAAGGAGGCCAACAAACATGACTCAGTTACACCAGCTCTGTCAGGAGGAATGGGCCAAAATTCACACAACTTATTGTGGGAAGCTTGTGGAAGGCTACCCAAAATGTTTGACCCAAGTTAAACAATTTGAAGGCAATGTTACCAAATACTAATTGAGTGTATGTAAACTTTTGACCCACTGGGAATGTGATGAAAGACATAAAAGCTTAAATAAATCATTCTCTCTACTATTATTCTGACATTTCACATTCTTAAAATAAAGTGGTTGATCCTAACTGACTTAAAACAGGGAATTTTTACTAGGATTAAATGTCAGGAATTGTGAACAACTGAGTTTAAATGTATTTGGCTGAGGTGTATGTAAACATCCGACTTCAACTGTATATATATTTGCGAGAAAAAAACAACATATGAGGGATTGGAAGTGATGCAGACAATTACATTGATGGAAGTTACAATATATCTGCAATATTAAAGCTGATCTACTCCCCCCCCACAAAAAAAAAATGTATAAAATAAATATTTAAAAAATACAATAACATAAAAAAAGAGGACTGTCTGCCCCCCTGACTGAACACCTGTGTGCTTTATCGGATTGCCTTCGACCTGACATTCAAACATTGGTATATATTCATGGATGCCAAGGGAAGCCTGGCTTCCCCAAAAGACTGACGAATAAAAAAAAAAAAAACATGTATCTTTTGTTCTCTTCTGTGTTTCATTATTTTCCTTCATTTCGCAAGAGGCTGAATGTATCACACTGGCTAAAGCATCTGAGAGAGCGAAACAGCGCTCCTCTGTCTCTGTATGTGTAGACCATCTCGGCATATTTGATTCTGTCTGGTCAAAAGAATATGACATTGTTGCAGCCCGTAGCTTTGAATGTAAGGGATGCCAGCGAGCATTTGGCCTCCCTTGAAAAAAACTAATTATTAAATAATAGCCAATCAGCATTGAGTTAAACTAAGTGAGCTCCTGTGAATGGTCCTGGCGCACCAAAACAAGTGTCAAGGGAAGCCAGTTTGGATTTGGCTTCAAACCAATCACATCACATCTCGAGCAAAATGTCAAATGACAGAAACAACTTGAATTGTTGAGTTGTGTTGTGTTGTTGTCCTCCAAGTTAGGCTTCCGAGCAAACATTTTAGCCAGGTAGCCTATGACAACAAAAACGAAAAGTGTACTGTAAGACGGAGTCATAGACCGTTTCGTCAACATGAAAGAGAGGAGGATGGCAGTTTCTCTACAAGTAGGGTGAGTCAACATGTTTTCTCTACTTGCACGATCACAAACACGCACACACACAAGTCAAAACCATGGACAGCCACATCATATTTAGTTCACGTTGATTGGACTAAATTGTTTTTTGAATAGTTAAGTTGTCACTGTTTTAGACTAAGCATAGGTGATTTGTTGATGTTGAAGTTGAAATGGTGCTGGAATAGTGGATGCAGCTCATGTTTTCTTTGCGACTTGCGGTAACTCTCCGTGGTTCTTAATCAATAGTTGTTTAGTAGTCCGAAAATGTCGGAAACATTAACTTGCTTGACCATGCTCTAGGTCATGTAACTGTTTGTTACATGCAATATGCTTTGTGGACTTCACCGGACAGATGTTGCTCTCTGGTTTTGTGATGAAACAAAGGTGTGGTTGAATTTATTCTGCCACTGTGTCTTCTTATTGTCTCGGCCTTTAGGCCTACATATCACAGTCGCAAGGCATATGAACTAACAGGTTATTGAGCAAACAAAGCAATTATCACAACACATAGGTTGTAATATGGCTTTCTTTTCTGTCTTGGCTTCCCCAGTGATTTTATCCACGCACCGCTACTGCATGCAAATAGCCTGCTTACTCTGACTGGACCCAAACCCATCTAAGAGACCCAAATGTGTATGTACATTTTGTTTATGTTTTCTGACTGTATCATTGGCTGATTTTCTCTGCTCTTCAAAAAGATAAAGACAGCTACATGAGTAGTTCTGCTCACATATTTATTCAATATGAAGGAAAACAATGTAGTAAACATGAAATACACAAGTTTTAACCCTTGTACAAAGTCTTATCGTCACATCTCACTATTAAATAACTGAAAGGTAACATAAAGGTGCAATCTAAAGCAAGAAGATTGATAGGTAATCGCATTTCCTGCTTATTCTTTCCTCATTCCAGGAATCTTCCCAACAGGATTTCGGGAAAAACCTGGGAATTTGGGGGAAATTACCGTAATTTTGCAACCCTTATCAAAACCAGACTTTGGCCTAAGACGCAAAATATATAACATTTAAACTATTTGCCAGCATAAAAGTAAGACAGAACCCGATCACAACCAACCAGACTAGCCCAGAACATGCCACCTTGTATCTGAGGAGTTTGTACTTCAGGAAGACCACAGGGTGGACCACCGCCAGGTAGCGTTCAAAACATAAACAGCACTGAAACAGGGTTCGACCAAAGATGAGACATAGAAGAAGACAAAACACGGGCAGGAGAGGATCTCAGACACGGCCAGGTTGAGAGAGAAGAACTCTGAGGCCATCGTTTCTCCTGCTCCGGTCACCATCAGTCACAGGACGTAGACATTGGTGGGGACATTGAGGATGAAATTGACTGCATAGCAGGCAGTGTCGATAGAGGAAGCGTGCTCATATTATCCAGAGAGGAAGGAGGAATGGTTGGAAGAGTTGAACTTTTTATTATATCAGTTTGGGAGTACCAGCTTTGATGTCTAATAGATCACTTTGGAAGAAAGAGAGAGAGAGAGGTGGGTGTCTCCTCTCTTCCTGGTCATTTTGCAATTGTGCCTCTACTTAGAACTGAGCTACGTACATCTACAGCAAACACCTGCCTACAGGCTTTCCTCTGGCCAGTTCCTCAGAATTCCCATGGCCAAGAAGAACGTATTCAAACGTTAATTTGTTCCTTGTGCTGTTGGACTACTAAACGCAAAGTAAAATGTATCAGTATATATACTTATCTATCCGGTGCAGTTGGGACAGCGGTCAGTTGTGAGTAAATGTATTAATGTCCTCTATATGTATAGTGTATGCAACATGATGGGCTGACTGGTTTAAATGTGTATGATGTGAGAATGTACTGTATGTTCATGTGATCCTTTTAATGGAAGGTGATGCCAAAGAAAAATGTACATCCTGGATGGACAATAAAGTTTTATTCTATTCTATTCTATGACATGCACCTATTAGCCTTAGTGTGACAGGATCAACAACTACCAATGTGATTGGTGAGGATTTTGGTACTAAAGGCCTACATGTAAAACGCAGAGTTGGGAAATGCTACATGCTAGCCAAACATTTTACTATTATATGCTAGAATAAATATAAGTAATTTACCAAGTTGTATACAAGGCTAACTGGTAGAAAAAACCTTGTAAAGAGACTAACATTTATATGCGGAGGTTAATGACAGTGTCTTCTGACATTTAGTCACTCTTTGTTAGCTGTAGCCTCCTCCCATGTTATAGTAGTGTAGTAATGAGGTCTGGATGCTTTCTCTGCTTTACAACAAGTAACAGAAGGATACATGTGTAGTTCAGCACAAGTATTTATTTAGTATCCAAAGAAGAAAAACAAATTAAACATGTAATATACACACTTTAAAAAACCTTGTACAATGTGGATATTATCGCCCATTTAACTATTAAATACAGATATGAAAGTAATCTATAGTTCTAGTTCTAGAAAGACAATTAAAAAGGTATTCTTCCACTTCAGTGGGAAGGGATTAAAAAATACATTTAACCAAGATATAACTAGTATCTAATCAAAACATAGTCTGTCAGCTACATATACACTATCGGTCAAAAGTCTTAGAACACCTACTCATTCAAGGGTTTTTCTTTATTTTTACTATTTTCTACATTGTAAAATAATAGTGAAGATGTCAAAACTATGAAATAACACATATGGAATCATGTAGCAACCCAAAAAGTGTTAAACAAATCACAATATATTTTATATTTGAGATTCTTCAAATAGCCACCCTTTGCCTTGATGACAGCTTTGCACATTCTTGGCATTCTCTCAACCAGCTTCCCCTGGAATGCTTTTCCAACAGTCTTGAAGGAGTTCCCACATATGCTGAGCACTCGTTGGCAGCTTTTCCTTCATTCTGCGTTCCGACGAATCCCAAACCATCTCAATTTGGTTGAGGTTGGGGGATTGTGAAGGTCAGGTCATTTGATGCAGCACTCCATCACTCTCCTTCTTGGTAAAATAGCCCTTACACAGCCTGGAGGTGTGTTGGGTCATTGTCCTGTTGAAAACTAATGATTGTCCCTCTAAGCCCAAACCAGATGGGATGGCGTATCGCTGCAGATTGCTGTGGTACCAATGCTGGTTAAGTGGGCCTTGAATTCTTAATACATTTACAATTGTCTACAATTAAGAAAATAGTAAAAATAAAGCAAAACCCTTGAATGAGTAGGTGTTCTAAAACTTTTGACCGGTAGTGTATGTTGTAACTCGTTTATTTAACCTTTATTTAAGCAGGGAGTCATGCTGAGACCACAGTCTTTTTTGCAGATGATCCCTGCATGAACCCATCAATAAACAATAATTACACTATGCATATCTTCAGTATATAAGCATAAATTAAACAATTCACCCCTAGAATCAGGTGGTAGACCTACTGGACTACATAAAGCCTATTATCTAGCCTGTATTATCTCTTAGAGAGCTCTGATACAGGGAAGTTTCCCAGCCCTGTGGAGGTAGAGGAGGGGCTGCACCAAACAACAAATCACATTGATGATCAAACAAATGTTTAAGGCTAACAAAAATTCTCCAACAGTCAAATAACCTTGTATAGGTAGAGTTACCTCATACGGAAGATAATTCACCATCATAGCCACCATGATAATCAAAATGATCTTAAACGCCCTCATCTTCATGTTATTTGTCCCCTCCCTCTCCCCTTCCCCCGGCCCGGGACGTTTCAGATCCCTGAGAACTGAGAGGCAGCAGAATAGCTGCAACAAAAACAACATCAGAAACTCACCCCAGTAAACATAAAATACAACAGATCTTTCATTCACCAGCATAAAGAACAGACAGGACCCAAGAACCATCAGCCAGACAACACCACAACACCCCACCCTGTATCTCAGCGGTTTGTACTTCAGGAAGACCACAGGGTGGACCACTGCCATGTAGCGCTCTACACAGATACAGCACTGGAACAGGGGACGGCCTGTCATTATAAAACCACTAGGAAATACCATGATATACGAGACAACGATTGTGGGGTGCTTTAGCCAGATGAAATAGAAGATAGAAAACAGGCAGATAAGGATCTCAGACACGGTCAGATTGAGAGCGAAGAACTCTGAAGCCATCGTCCCTCCCGCTCCGGTCAGTATCAGCCGCAGGACGTAGATGTTGGTGGGGAGACACAGGATAAAGTTGATTGCATAGCAAGCAATGCTGAATGATTGTTCTTCGGACAAGTAGGCAGCAAATGGATACCCAGGCAGGGAAGAGTTTGCAGCTGAATTGGAATTATTCATCTTTCACATGGAGAGAGAGAGAGAGACAGAGGGAGAGTGAGAGAGATGCATTAACTGTCAAAACCAGATCATACAATATACATGTACATTTAAATAGTATTTTAAAGTGTTTCATCAATAAACAGTTAAAATAAAATTCCTGTAAGATATTCATATCAAACATGCATAAATTATACCATGCAGACATATTTTCTGTTGTGAAATCATTCAGAATTCCAGGACAGGGGAAACCTTCTAAAGTGAACTGAATACTAAATCTTCTTCAGCAACTCAGATTTGAAAAGGAAAAATAACAATTTCAAACCTTGACTAATGGAACTCTTCTCTCCTCTCCTCTGTGTCTGTTACAAGAACTGAATGCTGGGTCAAACACAACAGGTGCAACATAATACAGGCAAAACATATGGAATGGAGGAGGTACTTCCTAACCTTATCCAATGAGAATGCTCATCTTAGTTTTTTTCCCTATTCAAAACATTTTCCATTTGGTGTGTCAGGTCTATTAGTGCCAGCTTGTACACCTGTGAGTCACAAACAGGTGCAGCAGATCATTACGCCTATGCAAATTATTTTGTTTGAAGGGACCTAATGGCCATATACAGTCTATGATTGATTGAGGAGGTTTTGTAATTGACTGCATCTAGGGACATGAGACTTCCTAACCATGTGACATGGCTGTAAAAACACAACTAAAAACAGATATAGTTTATGAAGTGTATATTCAACCACTTAGATCCAAAATGTTAGGATTAGGCATAGGGATCGAAATTTAGTTAGGGGTTAAGGTTTGCCTTAGGGTGATGGGTGTAGCATAAGGGGTTAACTTTAGGGCTACATTTAGGATTAGGTTTGAGTTTAAGGTTAGTTTAAGGGTTAAGGTTAGGCAAAGCAGGATTCATGTAACCGCCATTCGGAACCATACAAATCTGCCAGTCGTATATATTCACTACCTGTAGTTTAGTTATCTCTTCATTCCACATACTGTTAAGGTATGTACAGTACACATGGGTACACATCCTGTTGTTCTGGATCTTGGGCGCTTAATGGGACAGTTCAATATTCTGGAAAATAAGCTCTTTATTCAAACTTCGCGTCCGATATAAAGGAAATTAGAGGTAGCTTCGAGAGTTAGCCGTTCCGTTAGAAATCCAGTCATTACGCTAACACTAGTTAGCATTAGCTCACGAAACTACCTGACATGCAGAGACATAATAATGGTATCCATGAGTTCATCTGACTCTGGGAAAGTCGAAAAATTACTTATGTGCCAAAATCTCACACTTTCCCTTTAAATATACATTAATATATACAAAGTGGTGTCCCAAAGAAATGGAATAGCTAGAACGGACATTGCAATTCAAGTCAATGCTCTGAAATGGGTGGACCGGCGGCCATCTTGTGTGTACCCAATTCTATTTCGATGGTTGTGCCACCTCTCCCTTACTGGTCCCTGAGGCAACAGTGTAGTTTCCCAGCCCTGTGGAGGTAGAAGAAGGGCTGCACCAACCCACGTAACACGTTGAGGGCATCGAGCAGGCAGAACACTTCAGCTCTGATGGAGTTATACAGCAGGTAAATGACCACTGTCGGACGGTTGTTAATTATCACCGCCAGGACAACCGAGACAATCGTGAATGCTCTCTTCTTCATGGAGTTCATCCCTTCTTTCTTCCTCTCCCCTCCTCCTCTTCTCTCCATCTCTCCCTGCCCTGGCGGGGGGCACTTCAGGACACGGAGGATGGAGAGGCTGCAGAATCGACCAATAGGAAGAGCAGGATGTAGGTGATGAAGCAATGGATGGGGAACTGAGGTGCGTGGAGGGAAACAGCCGGGAACAGCCGGGAACATCAGCTGCCCACCCCACCCTGTATCTCAAGGTTGTGTTTTAATCCCAATATATACTGTATATATACTTTTTTTTCTGAATGCTTGGGGGGCCAAATAAAATCACCCGCGGGCCAAATTTGGCCGGCGGCCGACAGTTGGTTATCCCTGCCCTATTCCCAACATAGTGCACTTCTTTTCTCCAGAGCCGTATACACTGAGTTCACAAACATTATGAACACCTGCTCTTTCCATGACATTGACTGACCAGGTGAATCCAGGTGAAAGCTATGATCCCTTACTGATGTCACTTGTTAAATCCACTTCAATCAGTGTACTGTAGATGAAGGGGACGAGACAGGTTAAAGAAAGATTTTTAAGCCTTGAGACAATTGAGAAACAAATTGTGCATGTGTGCCATTCAGAGGGTGAATGGGCAAGGCAAAATATTGAAGTGCCTTTGAACGGGGTATGGTAGTAAGGCGCACCAGTTTGTGTCAAGAACTGCAATGCTGCCAGGCTTTTCACGCTCAACAGCTTCACGTGTGTATCAAGAATGGTCCACCACCCAAATGACATCCAGCCAACTTGACACAACTGTGGGAAGGTTTGGAGTCAACATGGCCCAGCATCGGTGTGGAACGCTTCTGACACTTTGTAGAGTCAATTTCTTGACAATTTGAAGCTGTTCTGATGGCAAAAGCAATATTAGGAATCTGTTCTTAATGTTTTGTAAACTCAGTGTATAAGGATTTAGGGTGCCATTTGGAATGCAGAACAGAGCACCAACAACAGGACAGAATCATTAGATCATTTGTTTTGGTACTGTCCACTTGTAGCTTGTTTTTGGTCACAGGTCCAGGAATGCTGAAGAATTGCAATATTTACCTGGAGCTAACCCTGCAGATAGCACTACTGAGTGATCTGAAAAGTCACAGTCAATCAATCAATAATATAATAATACTTTTAGCAAAAAAGACAATGAGAATAGAAGGGTTCAGAACTTTTGTGAAACATAACAGTACAGTTTAAAAATATATGGCAAATATAAATCCAATATGGATGGTGTAAAGACACAGATGGGAGGTGTTGAATGGAGCTGAAGGATGGGACTAATAACAATTAAAACAACTAATAACAACAGGATAACTAATGTAAAGCATACTGTGTCCATAATAATTATATAGGTTATAGGTTGAGCGCTTTTGTGAAAGAGCACAGTTAGAAAGATATGGCATACAGAAGCAAACCAGATTGACATCATGAATATGATCAGAGAGGTTGAGGGTAGAGGAAGTTCAGGAGTAAAAACAAACAAAATGTAATTATTATACAATTGACTGTGTCCATAAAATGTATATACAGTAGGGGAAAAAAGTATTTAGTCAGCCACCAATTGTGCAAGTTCTCCCACTTAAAAAGATGAGAGAGGCCTGTAATTTTCATCATAGGTACACGTCAACTATGACAGACAAATTGAGAGAAAAAAAATCCAGAAAATCACATTGTAGGATTTTTTATGAATTTATTTGCAAATTATGGTGGAAAATAAGTATTTGGTCACCTACAAACAAGCAAGATTTCTGGCTCTCACAGACCTGTAACTTCTTCTTTAAGAGGCTCCTCTGTCCTCCACTCGTTACCTGTATTAATGGCACCTGTTTGAACTTGTTATCAGTATAAAAGACACCTGTCCACAACCTCAAACAGTCACACTCCAAACTCCACTATGGCCAAGACCAAAGAGCTGTCAAAGGACACCAGAAACAAAATTGTAGACCTGCACCAGGCTGGGAAGACTGAATCTGCAATAGGTAAGCAGCTTGATTTGAAGAAATCAACTGTGGGAGCAATTATTAGGAAATGGAAGACATACAACACCACTGATAATCTCCCTCGATCTGGGGCTCCACGCAAGATCTCACCCCGTGGGGTCAAAATGATCACAAGAACGGTGAGCAAAAATCCCAGAACCACACGGGGGGACCTAGTGAATGACCTGCAGAGAGCTGGGACCAACGTAACAAAGCCTACCATCAGTAACACACTACGCCGCCAGGGACTCAAATCCTGCAGTGCCAGACGTGTCCCCCTGCTTAAGCCAGTACATGTCCAGGCCCGTCTGAAGTTTGCTAGAGTGCATTTGGATGATCCAGATTGGGAGAATGTCATATGGTCAGATGAGACCAAAATATAACTTTTTGGTAAAAACTCAACTCGTCGTGTTTGGAGGACAAAGAATGCTGAGTTGCTTTCAAAGAACACCATACCTACTGTGAAGCATGGGGGTGGAAACATCATGCTATGGGGCTGTTTTTCTGCAAAGGGACCAGGACGACTGATCCGTGTAAAGGAAAGAATGAATGGGGCCATGTATCGTGAGATTTTGAGTGAAAACCTCCTTCCATCAGCAAGGGCATTGAAGATGAAACATGGCTGGGTCTTTCAGCATGACAATGATCCCAAACACACCGCCCGTGCAACGAAGGAGTGGCTTCGTAAGAAGCATTTCAAGGTCCTGGAGTGGCCTAGCCAGTCTCCAGATCTCAACCCCATAGAAAATCTTTGGAGGGAGTTGAAAGTCCGTGTTGCCCAGCGACAGCCCCAAAACATCACTGCTCTAGAGGAGATCTGCATGGAGGAATGGGCCAAAATACCAGCAACAGTGTGTGAAAACCTTGTGAAGACTTACAGAAAACGTTTGACCTGTGTCATTGCCAACAAAGGGTATATAACAAAGTATTGAGAAACTTTTGTTATTGACCAAATACTTATTTTCCACCATAATTTGCAAATAAATTGATTAAAAATCCTACAATGTGATTTTCTGGATTTTTTTTCCTCATTTTGTCTGTCATAGTTGACGTGTACCTATGATGGAAATTACAGGCCTCTCTCATCTTTTTAAATGGGAGAACTTGCACAATTGGTGGCTGACTAAATACTTTTTTCCCCACTGTAGTATGTATAAGCTGGAAGTAGAGGCCTAAACGTTGTTGTTCACTATTTTACTCCAATTAGCGAAGGGGTGGTGGGGTTTGAAGGTAATAAAGGGAAATATATTTAAAAAAAGGATATGTATATGTATTTATACGTATTTATGTGTATATGTATGTATCTGTATTTATATGTCTATATATATATATATATATATATATATATATATATATATATATATATATATATATATATATATATATATATATATATTGCGAGAAAAAAAAAACATATGGGGGATTGGAAGTGATGTAGACAATTACATTGATGGAAGTTAAAATCTGTCTGCAATACTAAAGCTTTTTTTTTTTTATATTTAAAAAATACAATAACATAAAAAAAGAGGACGGTCTGCCCCCCTTCCTGCACACCTGTGTGCTGTATGCCAAGTGAAGCCAGGCATCCCCAAAAGACTGACCAATAAAAATAAAAATAAAAATGTATCTTTTGTTCTCTTCTGTTTTTCATAATGTTCCTTCATTTCGCAAGAGGCTGAATGTATCACACCGGCGAAAGCATCTGAAAGAGCGAAACAGCGCTCCTCTGTCTCTGTATGTGTAGACCTTCTCAGACTATTTGATGCTGTCTGGTCAAAAGAATATGACATTGTTGCATCCCGTAGCATTGAATGTAAGGCAAGCCAGCAAGCATTTGACATCCCTTGATAAAAACAAATGATTAAATAATAGCCAATCAGCGTGAGCTCAACTGTGAATGGTCCTGGCGCACCAAAAACTAGTGTCAAGGGAAGCCAATTTGGATTTGGCTTCAAACCAATCACATCCCATCTTGAGCAAAAAGTAAAATGACAGAAACAACTTGAATTGTTGCGTTGTGTTGTTGTCCTCCATTGGCTAGCGAGCTAGCTAAAATTGGCCCATTCCTAAATTAGCAATGGAGATACGGATTTGGACTTGTGGGTTTTTTTTTATTCTCCGTACTGGCCAATGATCATAACGGCCAATGATCATAACGGCGATTCTGATCCAACCATATATTCATACTCTGTGCCCCTTGCCTGAGTTCAATATGTACTGTAACTAGATGTAGTAGGCTAATGTTAACTAGCTGGGTCATCGTTGCCCATTAAAGGAAGTTAGGCTAGCAAGCAAACATTTTAGCCAGGTAGCCTATGACAACAAAAACTTAAAGTATACTGTGAGAAGGAGTCATAGACCGTTTCTACAAGTAGGGTGAGTCAACATGTTTTCTCTACTTGCACGAACACACACACGCACACACACAAGTCAGAACCATAGACAGCCACATCATATTTAGTTTACGTTGATTGGACTAAATAGTTTTTAGTATCGTTAAGTTGTCACTGTTTTAGACTAAGCATAGGTGATTTGTTGATGTTGAAATGGTGCTGGAATAGTGGATGCAGCTCCTGTTTTCTTTGCGACTTGCGGTAACTCTTCGTGGTTCTTAATCAATAGTTGTTTAGTAGTCTGAAAATGTCGGAAACATTAACTTGCTTGACCATGCGCTAGGTCATGTAACTGTTTGTTACATGCAATATGCTTTGTGGACTTCACCGGACAGATGTTGCTCTCTGGTTTTGTGATGAAACAAAGGTGTGGTTGAATTTATTCTGCCACTGTGTCTTCTTATTGTCTCAGCCTTTAGGCCTATATATCACAGTGTCAAGGCATGTGAACTAACAGGTTATAGAGCAAACAAAGCAATTATCACAACACATTGGTTGTAATATGGCTTTTTTTTCTGTCTTGGCTTCCCCAGTGATTTTATCCACACACCGCTACTGCATGCAAATAGCCTGTTTACTCTGAATAGACTCAAACCCATCTAAGAGACCCAAATGTGTATGTACATTTTGTTTATGTTTTCTGACTGTATCATTGGCTGATTTTCTCTGCTCTTCAAAAAGAAAAAGACTGCTACATGAGTAGTTCTGCTCACATATTTATTCAAAATGAAGGAAAGATATGTAGTAAACATGAAATACACAAGTTTTAACCCTTGTACAAAGTCTTATCGTCACATCTCACTATTAAATAGCTTAAATGTAACATAAAGGTGCAATCTAAAGCAAGAAGATTGATAGATAATCTTCCCAGATCAGAGGGAATAAATCAATCCAAGGCTTGTAAAATTATGGATTTCCTGCTTATTCCATCCTCATTCCAGGAATCTTCCCAATAGGATTTCAGGAAAACCTGGGAATATGGGGGAAATTACCATAATTTTGCAACCCTTATCAAAACACATACATTTAAACTCAGTTTTTCACAATTCCTGACATTTAATCCTAGTATAAATTCACTGTCTTAGGTCAGTTAGGATCACCACTTTATTTTAATAATGTGAAATGTCAGAATAATAGCAGAGAGAATGATTTATTTCAGCTTTTATTTATTTCATCACATTCCCAGTGGGTCAGAAGTTTACATACACTCAATTGGTATTTGGTAACATTGCCTTCAAATTGTTTAACTTGGGTCAAACGTTTCGGGTAGCCTTCCACAAGCTTCCCACAATAAATTGGGTGAATTGTGGCCCATTCCTCCTGACAGAGCTGGTGTAACTGAGTCAGGTTTGTAGGCCTCCTTGCTCGCACACGCTTTTTCAGTTCTGCCCACAAATGTTCTATAGGATTGAGGTCAGGGCTTTGTGATGGCCACTCCAACACCTTGACCTTGTTGTCCTTAAGCCATTTTGCCACAACTTTGGAAGTATGCTTGGGGTCATAGTCCATTTTGAAGACCCATTTCCGACCAAGCTTTAACTTCCTGACTGATGTCTTGAGATGTTGCTTCAATACATCCACATAATTTTCCTTCCTCATGATGCCATCTATTTTGTGAAGTGCACCAGTCCGTCCTGCAGCAAAGCACCCCCACAGTATGATGCTGCCACCCCCGTGCTTCACGGTTGGGATGGTGTTCTTCGGCTTGCAAGCCACCCCCTTTTTCCTCCAAACATAACGATGGTCATTATTTTGTTTCATCAGACCAGAGGACATTTCTCCAAAAAGTATGATCTTTGTCCCCATGTGCAGTTGCAAACCGTAGTCTGGAAATTGCTCCCAAGGATGAACCAGACTTGCGGAGGTCTACAAAAAAAATTCTGAGGTCTTGGCTGATTTCTTTTGATTTTCCCATGATGTCAAGCAAAGAGGCACTGAGGGCAACACGGACTTTCAACTCCCTCCAAAGATTTTCTATGGGGTTGAGTTCTGGAGACTGGCTAGGCCACTCCAGGACCTTGAAATGCTTCTTACGAAGCCACTCCTTCGTTGCCCGGGCGGTGTGTTTGGGATCATTGTCATGCTGAAAGACCCAGCCACGTTTCATCTTCAATGCCCTTGCTGATGGAAGGAGGTTTTCACTCAAACTCTCACGATACATGGCCCCATTCATTCTTTCCTTTACACGGATGAGTCGTCCTGGTCCCTTTGCAGAAAAACAGCCCCAAAGCATGATGTTTCCACCCCCATGCTTCACAGTAGGTATGGTGTTCTTTGGATGCAACTCAGCATTCTTTGTCCTCCAAACACGACGAGTTGAGTTTTTACCAAAAAGTTCTATTTTGGTCTCATCTGACCATATGACATTCTCCCAATCCTCTTCTGGATCATCCAAATGAACTCTAGCAAACTTCAGACGGGCCTGGACATGTACTGGCTTAAGCAGGGGGACACGTCTGGCACTGCAGGATTTGAGTCCCTGGCGGCGTAGTGTGTTACTGATGGTAGGCTTTGTTACTTTGGTCCCAGCTCTCTGCAGGTCATTCACTAGGTCCCCCCGTGTGGTTCTGGGATTTCTGCTCACCGTTCTTGTGATCATTTTGACCCCACGGGGTGAGATCTTGCGTGGAGCCCCAGATCGAGGGAGATTATCAGTGGTCTTGTATGTCTTCCTTTTCCTAATAATTGCTCCCACAGTTGATTTCTTCAAACCAAGCTGCTTACCTATTGCAGATTAAGTCTTCCCAGCCTGGTGCAGGTCTACAATTTTGTTTCTGGTGTCCTTTGACAGCTTTTTGGTCTTGGCCATAGTGGAGTTTGGAGTGTGACTGTTTGAGGTTGTGGACAGGTGTCTTTTATACTGATAACAAGTTCAAACAGGTGCCATTAATACAGGTAACGAGTGGAGGACAGAGGAGCCTCTTAAAGAAGAAGTTACAGGTCTGTGAGAGCCAGAAATCGTGCTTGTTTGTAGATGACCAAATACTTATTTTCCACCATAATTTGCAAATAAATTCATAAAAAATCCTACAATGTGATTTTCTGGATTTTTTTTCTCTCAATTTGTCTGTCATAGTTGACGTGTACCTATGATGAAAATTACAGGCCTCTCTCATCTTTTTAAGTGGGAGAACTTGCACAATTGGTGTCTGACTAAATACTTTTTTCCCCCACTGTAAGTGTATGTAAACTTCCGACTTCAACTGTACATATTCATGCAGAGCATCAACAACTATCAACCTCTTTACAATCTTATCAACCTCTTTACAAGCAATCAATTAACAGGTGTAAACAAACAGGTTAAAATTGGCAATCTGTAACAGGTGAAACTTTATATATCAACTCTCTTAAAGACCTCTAATGCAGGGCAGTTTTCCAGCCCTGTGGAGGTAGAGGAGGGGCTGCACAAACCCACAGACCACACCAATGAAGACACAAACATATATTGCTGAAAGGAACTGCCTCAAATGTAAGATTCCAATAAAAGGACAAATTATTACCCATGGGAGGTAGTTCACCATCATAGCCACCATGATAATCAAAATGATCTTAAACGCCCTCATCTTCATGTTATTTGTCCCCTCCCTCTCCCTGTCCCCTTCCCCCGGCCCTGGACATTTCAGAGCCCTGAGAACTGAGAGGCAGCAGAATAACATGAATGAAATGAAGACCAGAATTTCACCCAAAGACGCAAAATATATAACATTTAGACTATTTGCCAGCATAAAAGTAAGACAGAACCCGATCACAACCAACCAGACTAACCCAGAACATGCCACCTTGTATCTGAGGAGTTTGTACTTCAGGAAGACCACAGGGTGGACAACCGCCAGGTAGCGTTCAAAACATATACAGCTCTGAAACAGGGTTCGACCAAAGATGAGAAAACCACCACAGAATGTTACTAGAGCTAGGAGAGAGGGAATAGGGAGGTATATGTAGACAAAGAAGAAGACAGAACACAGGCAGGAGAGGATCTCAGATACGGCCAGGTTGAGAGCGAAGAACTCTGAGGCCATCGTTTCTCCAGCTCCGGTCACTATCAGCCACAGGACGTAGACATTGGTGGGGAGACTGAGTATGAGATTGACTGCATAGCAGGCAGTGCCGATAGAGGAAGTGTGCTCTGCATAGCCAGAGAAGACAGAGGAATGGTTGGAAGAGTTCATCTTTTTATTTTTACAAAGCTCAGTTTGGAAGTACCAGCTCTGATGTCCAAAGTATCACTGTGGAAGAAAGGGAGAGAGAGAGAGAGAGAGAGAGAGAGAGAGAGAGAGAGAGAGAGAGAGAGAGAGAGAGAGAGAGAGAGAGAGAGAGAGAGAGAGAGAGGTAAAATGCATAAAAATTAACTGTCAACACCAGATTTAAAATAGCCTTTTAAGATGTTACCTCAATACAAACTGAAAATACAAATTCCTGTAAGATATTCATATAAAACATGCATCAATTATAGCATTCAGAAATTTTTTATGCTATGAAATAATTCAGAATTCCTGAACAGTGGAAAACCTCAGAAGTGAACTGAATACTTATTCTACAACAACAATTCTGATTTTGAAGAGAAAAAATAAAAATGTCAAACCTTGACTGATGGAGCTCTTCTCTCTCCTGGAAAGTCTGTGTCCATCAAGAACTGAATGCTGGGTCAAACACAACAGACACAACATAGCAGGGGCAAAACGGATGGAAATGGAGGAGGTACTTCCTACCCTTATCCAATGAGAATGATCATCTTTGTTTTTTACTCCTATTCAAAACATTGTGCATTTGGTGTGTCCTGAACCCATGTCAGGTCTATTAGGCCCAGCTTGAACACCTGTGAGTCACAAACAGGTGCAGCAGGTCATTACACCTATGCAAATTATTGTGTTTGACAGGACCTAATGTCCATACACAGTCTATGATTGATTGAGGTTTTGTAAAGCCTTGTTTACACTACAGGCCTTAATGCTCAAATCATTATTATGATTATATATATATATTTAAATCCATTTTGGAATACTGACTGTCCAAACAGCAAGTTACAAGTGACCAAATCAGATCTGTGTGTGTGTGTTCAGACAGCAGTCATGCTAGTTGTCATAGTAATAATAGTGTGTGCGCAGTTGTGTAGGCTGATTGGTGGTGGTGCTTCCTATATCTCAGAAGTTATGTAGCAAACTAAGGTGACAACAACGCCTTCTATGGACATTTCCCAGTTGCTTTGAATGTTCAAAATCATTGTGTAAGAACACTTTTAAATTATCAAAGGATAAGATGATCCATCTTGAAAAACAATTCATTTTTGGCTAGCCACAACAGTCAACTTTCTAGCACATTCACTAATAAATCCGATTTGACTGTTCAGACACAACTCACAAGGCCATTAATCAGATTTGTATCTGATTTCAAACCACCTACGAAGGTCGTTTGAAATGTGGCTTGAAATATCTGATTCCATGTTCATTTAGGCTATTCAGACTGCAGGAAAAATAACAGATTTGAATCAGATATGCAAAAAAAAGATACTTCACTTCAAACTGCCAATGTAAACAAGGGTTAAGTGACAGCACCAATAGAGGGCTTGCAGTTGCGTCACAAATCACCTAGCAACCGCACCAGGCGCCATGTTGGAAGACCAGAGTCAGTTTGGCGGAAGTCCTCCAATTGTCCACATGGCTGGCTGCGTTTTGCTACCACCGGAACAGCAGCTACTCTTCCTGGGGTCCAGCAAAATTAAGGCAGTCAAGTATTTAGTTTTTCAAGTAAGTAAATATATTTTGAAAATGTAGCTGTTATTAGCTAGCTTGCTTGCTACATGAACTTTTTGTGCAGGCTAACTCAAAGGAGCTGCTAACTTTTCAATCTGTATAGCTAGCCAAGTGAATTAAAAATTGCCAGCTAGATAACTTCATATTTGCTAGTTAGTTAGCTATCTTGATGCATTTGTATGTAGGTTACTAGCTAGCTAACAGCCTTGGAAGGTCACCCTCAGGGTGAAAGGATTAGCCAGCAGTTCCAGCTGTCAGAGAAGGGAGAGTAGGCTACTCTGGATAGGGCAGGTACCTTTGTGGGAGGACATTATGAAAATATTCTCCAGTTCTAGTCCCTAGTGAGAAACTGAGGACAGAGATATAGCAACATAATATTCAGTACTGTCTAATTTGAGTATAATGAAGCCTGTTTCTTTGTGATGTTTTCTGTCCTCAGATACAGAGAGCCGTGAAACCTTGTAGTGTATTAAGATTATGACTTATTTAATGTTTTTTAAGTGGAACTGAAGGGATGTTTATTTAGTGTCAGAGGGAATGTTTTAGTGTGACGCCACATACAAAATATAGGAAGTGTGTGTTGTAGACAGGGGATTGGACAGTAGAGGGAGCCACCCATATCTCGGGGAGATTATATATACTGGGTAAAAACGAAGAAGAGGTTAGAGCGGCCATTGCAATCTGGGACGCCGTTCTCCGGGTGGTCATGACATCCGTAAACTCATGCTGAAAGCTTGTGATATGAATAAACTTATGATCAAGGTTCAGTATGAGCGGACTCCTTTGTTTATCAGCAATAATTGCCAGCATTGACGCGATACTACAACCGTCTGCAGTTGCTTCGTCCCACAAGCAAGTCTGCAGATCAAGAGGTCCCAATGAATGTCCCAAGAGAATAAGAGTACATCCTTGTATACCATGTCAGCACATTCTGTAAACAAAAATACAGTTTAAAAGTCACACAATGTATATACCTATTACAACTTGAGCAGGCCAACCCTGATGAGTGTGAAGGCTTCTGTTCCAACTCAGCAGTAACAAACCTGATTCAATTTATCAAACCTAATTAGTTGATAATCAAGTGTGCTATTGCTGGGCTAGAACAGAAGTATGCTCACCCAGTAGATCAGGGATCGAGGTTGGCCACCTCTGGTATTGACTTTTTGTTCACCTGAAATTATTCTTGTGTAATAATAGCCTACTTGTTACTAAGATGTCTATCCTTTACATATTAGTTAACTTACTTGTACACTTTGAAATTATATGATATACTGTTGATTCTTCTAGTTTTAATTGTTAACTTAACACTATTATTCAAGATGAACAAGTGTCAATGTTGATTAATCACAGATCACAATCCTGCAATAAAGAAGGGAAGGGAATCTGTCTAATTTGTGTGTATCTGAGATGTATTCTCAAATGAGCATTACCTTTTCGTTCAGTCGTCAGCTCTCCAATTAGTTTTTTTGATTATCACTCGTTTTTTTCAGGATATCAGCCATGTGAACCCATTTAGCAGCTGATAATGGTATGCAACGCCAACGCCGCCATAGGCCTACACTACAGTATGATCGCATTGGTCTTATGGGCATTTGCAATGCACCCATTGACATTGTGCATCTGAAGCAGAGAATCGCTTAACTCACACATTGTTATTTTACACTGCTCAAAAAAATTAAGGGAACACTTAAACAACACAATGTAACTCCAAGTCAATCACACTTCTGTGAAATCAAACTGTCCACTTAGGAAGCAACACTGATTGACAATACATTTCACATGCTGTTGTGCAAATGGAATAGACAACAGGTGGAAATTATAGGCAATTAGCAAGACACCGCCAATAAAGGACTGGTTTTGCAGGTGGTGACCACAGACCACTTCTCAGTTCCTATGCTTCCTGGCTGATGTTTTGGTCACTTTTGAATGCTGGCGGTGCTTTCACTCTAGTGGTAGCATGAGACGGAGTCTACAATCCACACAAGTGGCTCAGGTAGTGCAGCTCATCCAGGATGGCACATCAATGCGAGTTGTGGCAAGAAGGTTTGCTGTGTCTGTCAGCGTAGTGTCCAGAGCATGGAGGCGCTACCAGGAGACAGGCCAGTACATCAGGAGACGTGGAGGAGGGCAACAACCCAGCAGCAGGACTGCTACCTCCGCCTTTGTGCAAGGAGGAGCAGGAGGAGCACTGCCAGAGCCCTGCAAAATGACCTCCAGCAGGCCACAAATGTGCATGTGTCTGCTCAAACGGTCAGAAACAGACTCCATGAGGGTGGTATGAGGGCCCGACGTCCACAGGTGGGGGTTGTGCTTACAGCCCAACACCGTGCAGGACGTTTGGCATTTGCCAGAGAACACCAAGATTGGCAAATTCGCCACTGGCGCCCTGTGCTCTTCACAGATGAAAGCAGGTTCACACTGAGCACGTGACAGACGTGACAGAGTCTGGAGACGCCGTGGAGAACGTTCTGCTGCCTGCAACATCCTCCAGCATGACCGGTTTGGCGGTGGGTCAGTCATGGTGTGGGGTGGCATTTCTTTGGGGGCCGCACAGCCCTCCATGTGCTCGCCAGAGGTAGCCTGACTGCCATTAGGTACCGAGATGAGATCCTCAGACCCCTTGTGAGACCATATGCTGGTGCGGTTGGCCTTGGGTTCCTCCTAATGCAAGACAATGCTAGACCTCATGTGGCTGGAGTGTGTCAGCAGTTCCTGCAAGAGGAAGGCATTGATGCTATGGACTGGCCCGCCCGTTCCCCAGACCTGAATCCAATTGAGCACATCTGGGACTTCATGTCTCGCTCCATCCACCAACGCCACGTTGCACCACAGACTGTCCAGGAGTTGGAGGATGCTTTAGTCCAGGTCTGGGAGGAGATCCCTCAGGAGACCATCCGCCACCTCATCAGGAGCATGCCCAGGCATTGTAGGGAGGTCATACAGGCACGTGGAGGCCACACACACTACTGAGCCTCATTTTGACTTGTTTTAAGGACATTACATCAAAGTTGGATCAGCCTGTAGTGTGGTTTCCACTTTAATTTTGAGGGTGACTCCAAATCCAGACCTCCATGGGTTGATACATTTGATTTCCATTGATAATTTTTGTGTGATTTTGTTGTCAGCACATTCAACTATGTAAAGAAAAAAGTATTTAATAAGATTATTTCATTAATTCGGATCTAGGATGTGTTGTTTAAGTGTTCCCTTTATTTTTTTGAGCAGTGTATATATATATATAATTTTTTTTTTTACATCATAGAATTTGGCAGTACGTCCAACCGGCCTCACAACTGCAGATTGTGTATTGGGTCGTGTGGGCGAGCAGTTTGCTTATGTCAACATTGTGAACAGAGTGCACCATGGTGGCAGTGGGGTTATGGTATGGGCAGGCATAAGCTACGGACAACGAACACAATTACATTTTAGAGATGGCCATTTGAATGCACAGAGATACTGTGACAAGATCCTGAGGCCCATTGTCGTGCCATTCATCCGCCGCCATCAACTCATGTTTCTGCATGATAATGCACGGCCCCATGTCACAAGGATCTGTACACAATTCCTTGAAGCTGAAAATATCCCAGATCTTCCATGACCTGCGTACTCACCAGAAATGTCAACCAATGAGCATGTTTGAGATGCTCTGGATAGACGTGTACGACAGCGTGTTCCAGTTCCCGCCAATATCCAGCAACTTCACACAGCCATTGAAGTGGAGCGGGACAACGGCCACAATCAGCAGCCTGATCAATTCTATGCAAAGGAGATGTCGCGCTGCATGAGGCAAATGGTGGTCACACCAGATACTGACTGGTTTTCTGATCCACACCCCTACTTTTGTAAAGGTATCTGTGACCAAGAGATGCATACAGTATCTGTATTCCCAGTCATGTGAAATCGATAGATTAGGGCCTAATTACATTTTATATTTACGTCATTTAGCAGACGCTCTTATCCAGAGCGACTTACAAATTGGTGCATTCACCCTATAGCCAGTGGGATAACCACTTTACAATTTTTTTTGTTTTGGGGGTTACTTTATCCTATCCCAGGTATTCCTTAAAGAGGTGGGGTTTCAAATGTCTCCGGAAGGTGGTGAGTGACTCCGCTGTCCTGGCGTCGTGAGGGAGCTTGTTCCACCATTGGGGTGCCAGAGCAGCGAACAGTTTTGACTGGGCTGAGCGGGAACTATGCTTCCGCAGAGGAAGGGGAGCCAGCAGGCCAGAGGTGGATGAACGCAATGCCCTCGTTTGGGTGTAGGGACTGATCAGAGCCTGAAGGTACGGAGGTGTCGTTCCCCTCACTGCTCCATAGGCAAGCACCATGGTCTTGTAACGGATGCGAGCTTCAACTGGAAGCCAGTGGAGTGTGCGGAGGAGGGGGGTGACGTGAGAGAACTTGGGAAGGTTGAACACCAGACGGGCTGCGGCATTCTGGATGAGTTGTAGGGGTTTAATGGCACAGGAAGGGAGCCCAGCCAACAGCGAGTTGCAGTAATCCAGACGGGAGATGACAAGTGCCTGGATTAGGACCTGTGCCGCTTCCTGTGTAAGGCAGGGTCGTACTCTCCGAATGTTGTAGAGCATGAACCTGCAGGATCGGGTCACCGCCTTGATGTTAGCGGAGAACGACAGGGTGTTGTCCAGGGTCACGCCAAGGCTCTTCGCACTCTGGGAGGAGGACACAACGGAGTTGTCAACCGTGATGGCGAGATCATGGAACGGGCAGTCCTTCCCCGGGAGGAAGAGCAGCTCCGTCTTGCCAGGGTTCAGCTTGAGGTGGTGATCCGTCATCCATACTGATATGTCTGCCAGACATGCAGAGATGCGATTCGCCACCTGGTTATCAGAAGGGGGAAAGGAGAAGATTAGTTGTGTATCGTCAGCGTAGCAATGATAGGAGAGGCCATGTGAGGATATGACAGAGCCATAAATTCATTTCAATAAATTCATTTCAATTGACCAATTTCCTTATATGAACTAACTGAGTCAAATCTTTGAAATTGTTGCATGTTGCATTTATATTTTTGTTCAGTATACATTTAATATATTCATAAGGTTTAAGGGGGCACTTTAAGGTGAAAGTGCTTTCTATTGAAATGGCACAACAGTATCATTCAGATTGACCAAAGCACAGCATATGACACCCATCTCGTATAACTCAGTCTCCTTTCACATCTGGAACAAGACAAAGTAGTAGAAGTAGAAACTGATGCTGCAGCAGCATTGCTCATCTTCACAGTGGGAATCCAGTCGACATGAGTGTCTTGATAGAGGTCAGCCGGCGAACCTGCAGTACATAAACAAATGAAAATCACACCTGATGTTAGAATATCCCTTCTTCAGGTCACCTATGCCATCAGGGCTCTTAATTCTTTGGGTGTGTTTAATTCATTCAGGTGTTTTGGTGTTGTATAAATATTATATCTATTGTTGGAATGGAACAACCAACAGCCAGCCCAGCAGGTTGTCCTATCCCATTGAGGCCTTTGTCCTATGCTATAATGTCCATTCATTTTCCCTCATAAATAAAGTTGTCAACAAATTATCATTGGGTGAGTGCCACTGTTTTTTTATATTTATTTTTTACAATAATAATGTCCTCCTCCAGGCTATATGGACATCATATTGTACAATTTGTCTCTCCACTTTTCATGGTCATGGCTAGAAGGGATTAAGCTTTTGTCAAATTAACGTAATATTTGACTTTTCGTAGCAGATTAGCAGAATTTATTCAGCAGGTTAAGGTTATGAAATTGCTCTGTTGTCAGTGTCAGCAGAGTAGGCCTAGGCTACCATATTATAAAAAATGATTCTGCTAAGGTCTCCAGTCATATATAGTGTAATAGAATTGCATGAAATGTTGATCGAAGGCCACATTTTTCCTGTGCAAAGGAAAGAAAGGACTCTGATAACGTATAGCCACTACACGCTCATTAATAGCCTAAATTATGACTATCCAATCTACTCATCACATTAGGAATAGTAGTTTTACATAAATCTGCAAATGTGATGAAAGATGCAATCCTTGGTTATAAAGGTGCATTTATGGTGAACATTTGTTCTTGTATGAGGTGACTACCTCAAGCTCTAAACCCTCAGAGGTAGTAATCACACCGGTGGGGAGAGGGGCATTCTGCTTACCAAACCCAATTACCTTTTTTTTTTTTTTTGAGGTGTTCAGAACAAGTTTAAAGGGCAAAGAAAGCGTGTTGGACACTAAGAAAGCTTTGTTGTAGAGTGTTTAACACAAAATCCGGGAGGGGCCAGCTGAGTAAAAGACTGTACCATCTGTATATAAATGGATGAGAGAGCTTCCTAGTTTCTGAGCTATATTGTTGATGTAAATTCAGAAGCGCTTGGGGCCTAGGATCGAGCCTTGGGGTACTCCCTTGGTGACAGGCAGTGGCTGAGATAGCAGATGTTCTGACTTTACACACTGCACTCTTTGAGAGAGGTAGTTAGCATACCAGGCCAAAGACGCCTCAGAGACACCAATACTCCTTAGCCGGCCCACAAGGATGGAATGGTCTACAGTATCAAAAGCTTTGGCCAAGTCAATAAAAATAGCAGCAAAATGTTGCTTTGAATCAAGGGCAATGGTGACATAATGTTGGACCTTTAAGGTTGCAGTGACACATCCATAACCTGAGGGGAAGTCAGCTGAATATTGACACGTTTTTCCAACACTTTTGATAAACGGGGAAAAATAGAAATTTGCCTATAACAGTTAGGATCAGCTTGATCTCCCCCTTTAAATAAAGGACGCACCGTAGCTGCCTTTCAAGCAATGGGAACCTCCCCAGAGAGGAGAGACAGGTTAAAAAGGTCAGAGACAGGCTTGGTGATGATAGGGGCTGCAACCTTAAAGAAGAAAGGGTCTAAACCATCTGACCCAGATTGTTTTTTGGTGTCAATTTTAAGGAGCTCCTTTAGCACCTCGGACTCCGTGACTGCCTGCAGGTTGAAACTTTGTAGCGCGGCAGGGGAAAAAGAGGGAGGAGCATCGGGGCTAGTCACATTAGAAGGACTGGGAGATGAGGAAATGTTGGACGGGCAAGGAAGCATGGCTGAGTCAAATAGAATTCCTGAGTTAATGAAGTGGTGATTAAAGAGCTCAGCCATGTGCTCCTTGTCAGCAACAACCACATCATCAACATTAATGGACATGGGCAGCTGTGAGGAGGAGGGTTTATTCTCTAGGTCGTTAACCATTTTCCAGAACTTCTGGGGGTTAGACCCACAGAGAGAGAACTGCTCCTTAAAGTAACTAGCTTTAGCCTTCCGGATAGCCTGAGTGCACTTATTTCTCATTTGCCTTAATGATTGCCAGTCAGCCTGAGTAAGCGTGTGCCGAGCCTTTCACGGTCGAACCAGGGGCTGAACCTGTTTTTAACTCATTTTCTTTATGGGGGGGTGTTTGTTAACAATACCACTGAAAACATCAAAAAAGAAAGTTGAAGCGTCTTCGACAGAGGGGCTCAAGCTGATTCTATACCAATTTACAGAGGCCAGGTCAATTAAACCCACAGCCCTGGCGTTGCAAGCACCATGCTCTACCAACTGAGTCACACAGTACCCATGTTAAATTTAGGAAGATGATTAGAGACAGGGATTGGAAACGTGTTAAGTTCACGGTTAAGGTTAGGTTTAGGGGGGTGGGTTTAGTGTTAACTTTAGGGCTACGGTTTGGGTTTAATGTTAGCTTAAAGGTTAAGGGTAGGCAAATCAGGGTTAGTGTAACCGCCTTTCGTAACCATACAAAATCTGCCAATCATATATATTCACAACATATAAATTAGTATAGTTATGTCTTCCACACACTGTTTAAATAGTAGCCTTGGCAAGTATGTATTCAACCACTACATGCCCACTGGGCAAAAAAAATGTCATTTCAAGCAACAACAAAAAAAATGTAGGCCTCCCGAACGGCGCAGCGGTCTAAGGCACTGCATCGCAGTGCTTGAGGCGTCACTACAGACCTGGGTTCGATCCCAGGCTGCGTCACAGCCAGCCGTGACCAGAAGACCAATTGGCCCATCGTGCCATAGCGACTCCTTGAGGCGGGCCGGGAGCCTGCAAGCTGACTTCGTTCGCCAACTGGACGGTGTTTCCTCCGACACATTGGTCCGGGTTAAGCGAGCAGTGTGTCAAGAAGCAGTGCGGCTTGGCAGGGTTGTGTTTCGGAGGACGCATGGCTCTCGACCTTTGCCTATCCCAAGTCCGTAGGGGAGTTACAGCAATGGTAATAGACTAACTACCAATATCACGAAAAAAGGGGTAAAACACTAAATAAATGTGATGCTGAATCAATGTCGAAAACTTAGTGGATTTGCTAAAAGTCATCAACATATTTTTTTTTAGCCAACCTAAATCCAATGACATGGTGACCTTTTGTTGATTTCATGTTTGTTGACAAATCTGGATGGAAAACTCTGGTCTCTGTTTGAAGGGTTCATAGACAGATTGTGACTCTAGAATGAGATTGGTATTATTGGAGACCGTTATGACCTGATCACCTTTTCTTGTATAATTAGTGTATCAGTAGTCACTAGGTTGAACCGAATGACTACTGATAGGTTCAATCCATGTGCATTGTATTTAGGCATAGGGAAAGTACAGAAGGGGCATGTCCGAGTGCCACAATGATTCCATAAGTGTTGGATAGGAGCCATCTGTCTGGGGTTAAATAAATAGAAACCACCTGTCTGGGTTATGATAAGGTTGAGTTACTGTCCAACTGTCTAGTTTCTGTGGGAAGTGAAGATGGCTTTCAACGTGGGAGTTGGGGAGTGGAGTGAGAATAACAGGACGCAGGTAGAAGTGAGAACCGAGACAGCCATCTGGCCCAGCCTGGGTCATCCTACGGAGACTTTTACCCCATGTACTTTAGATAAAATACTGTGTGACTATCACTGTGCTATTCAGCTGAAGCATCCAGTTGGGTGATTTAATCAACTTTGAGCTTTTATCAGGTGTCCGTCTGTACCTTGAGTAGAGAACCTAACAGCAGCCGTAGTGACAGGCACAAGGTTTCTGCAATTCAATGAACATTGGGGAAGAAAGATATAAACTCAGCAAAAAAAGAAACTGCGTTTATTTTCAGCAAACTTAACGTGTAAATATTTGTATGAACATAACATGTTTCAACAACTGAGACATAAACTGAACAAGTTCCACAGAGATGTGACTAACATAAATTGAATAATGTGTCCCTGAACAAAGTGGGGGGGGTCAAAATCAAAAGTAGCAGTCAGTATCTGGTGTGGCCACCAGCTGCATTAAGTACTGCAGTGCATCTCCTCCTCATGGACGGCACCAGATGTGCCAGTTCTTGCTGTGAGATGTTACCCCACTCTTCCACCAAGGCACCTGCAAGTTCCCGGACATTTCTGGCGGGGAATGGCCCTAGCCCTCACCCTCCGATCCAACAAGTCCCAGACGTGCTCAATGGGATTGAGATCCGGGCTCTTCGCTAGCCATGGCAGAACACGGACATTCCTGTCTTGCAAGAAATCACGCACAGAATGAGCAGTATGGCTGGTGGCATTGTCATGCTAGAGGATCATGTCAGGATGAGCCTGCAGGAAGGGTACCACATGAGGGAGGAGGATGTCTTCCCTGTATCACACAGCGTTGAGATTGCCTGCAATGACATCAAGCTCAGTCCGATGATGCTGTGACACACCGCCCCAGACGATGACGGACACTCCACCTCCAAATCGATCCCGCTCCAGAGTACAGGCCTCGGTGTAACGCTCATTCCTTCGACAATAAACGCAAATCCGACCATCACCCCTGGTGAGACAAAACCGCGACTCATAAGTGAAGAGCACTTTTTGCCAGTCCTGTTTGGTCCAGCGACGTTGTTGCCGGTGATGTCTGGTGAGGACCTGCCTTACAACAGGCCTACAAGCCCTCAGTCTATCCTCTCTCAGCCTATTGCGGACAGTCTGAGCACTGATGGAGGGATTGTGCGTTCCTGGTGTAACTCGGGCAGTTGTTGTTGCCATCCTGTACCTGTCCCGCAGGTGTGATGTTCAGATGTACCGATCCTGTGCAGGTGTTGTTACACGTGGTCTGCCACCGCGAGGACGATCAGCTGTCCATCCTATCTCCCTGTAGCGCTGTCTTAGGCGTCTCACAGTACAGACATTGCAATTTATTACCCTGGCCACATCTGCAGTACTCATGCCTCCTTGCAGCATGCCTAAGGCACGTTCACACAGATGAGCAGGGACCCTTGGCATCTTAATTTGTGACCTTAATTGCCTAAGTTGTGACCTTAACTGTGACCTTAATTGCCTACCGTCTGTAAGCTGTTAGTGTCTTAACGACCGTTCCACAGGTGCATGTTCATCAATTGTTTATGGTTCATTGAACAAGGATGGTAAACAGACCTGTGAAGTTATTTGGATTTTTACTAATTATCTTTGAAAGACAGGGTCCTGAAAAAGGGGCGTTTCTTTTTTTGCAGAGTTTACATTTAAACAGCTAAACTTAAATTATTATTAAATAACAAAAGCATTGTAAAAAGTAATTCACAATTACAGTTCAGTAGATTGCCATTAACTTATGACATGCATTTCCCCACCATTATCTTTGATGTAAACCCACTATCATAAAGAATCAACATGATATACCTGGATGGAAAACTCTCTCTGGTCTCTGTGTGAATGGTTCATAGACTGAGATTGTGATTCTAGAGCCACAGGCCACACACACACCAAGGTGGTGTCAGACTGAAGCATCAGGATGATGGAGCACTATGCAAAGTCATGATCACTGTGGAAAATGTGTTAGGCATATCTCAATTATTTCATTTATTACATTATTTAGGGGGTAACTTCAAACTCCAAGTGTAGTTAAAAACAATTAGTTTAGTTCTTTGTTTGAAGGTAAAAGCAGTGAAGTCCTAAATGGCACCCTATTCCCTATACAGTGCAGTTTTTAAACCAGAGCACTTTGGGCCCTGGTCAAAAGTAGTGCACTACATAGTGAATAGGGTGCCATTTAGGACATCCCCTAGGTCAGCCCTGCTCCAAATGTGTTCTCATTAGACAGTCAAAGTGGCTGAGCTACAGGGAGAGCTGTGATTTGAAAGTCTGTGTCACAGAGGCCAAGGGATCATTTAGGCAAATTGAGTTGTTGAGAATCTTGTATTGAAAAGCGCTATATAGATTAAATATATTATTATGAAATGCTACTCATGTATTATCAATACATATTTTTTTTATGTTGACTGAGAATTCCCTATTACAGAAATTAACTGTTGCAGTGAAGTAGTGAGTCATTACATTTGAAATAGCTACCGTATATAAAAGAGCAAGACCCCTTAACTCAAGCCAAGCCTTTTACTTTCCATGTTAACAGGAGGTTAGCTGTTTTAGCACAGTGGCTAGCGGTGCTATGGCTGGGGGGAAGCTAATGGTCCATGCATGAGTTGAACATGGAAATCAGTACATTTCCCTTGGTGCGCATGGACACCCAGGGGAAACCACACTGCTGAACTAGCAGTATTCAAATCAGAAGGACGCTGCATAAGCAGATAGACATAATTGCCCCTGGGGGGGATGAATAAAGTTGTATTGAATAAGGGTAAAAGATAACTCTGGTAAACATATCTGCCTTTAAATTACGGTTTCAATTACAAAACGGAGACATTCCGATTGAATAAAACACTTTATTTTTCATTGGTTTCTATTTTAATTTCTCTCTATTGAGTCACTTCTCTTCTATATAATGGGAAAATAACTAACAAAATGAAACAGTTATGAGAGAGAAAGAGAGAGAGTGAGAGTTTGGACCCATGGGGAAGAAACACAAAAACAAGGAAGTGGGGAAAGAGGGGGAAAGAGTTAATAGACAGGAATGAATCAGTCAGTGAGTGGTTGGGACGCAGTCAGTCAGCGAGTCAATATTTAACTCATGCAGAGTCAGTCTTTCTTCGCTCTCCACTTCTCCAGGGATTTCTGAAAAATAATAAAAAGACAAAAAGAACAAACTCATGAGTAGCTTACTTACTAGCAATTCCATTTCAATTCAGGAAGCAAAGGGAAATTCTAGATCCTGTTGATTCCTATGTGGAACATAAAGGTTCCACGAGAGAGAGAGAGCCACTACTGCTGATCTTACGCCTGTCTGGGGATGCTTTCCATGACAGGACACCTTCCTTTATCTCCTTCTCCACTCATGAGTGTCAATGTATTAATAATCAAGCACGTAAAACTAAATCAGTAAAGTAGAATCCAATAAAAATCAAAAAAGGTAAAAAACGTTCAACATTTAAATTCAGGAAGCAAACTGAAATTCCAATTTGTTTTACCAAATGGAATTGGCCCCACCCACCCGATTGTCAAAATGTTCTTGCTGATTGGTGGTTGATTTGTCAGTATTGTGGCTGATTGGTTGTCTGGGGTTCTCACCTCCAGGTTCTGATGGTGTTTGAGGCTCCTGCAGTGGTTCTTCTTGGCCTCGTAAGTTCCGCTGTAGAACTTAGAACACACCTTGCAGAAGAAGCCTGACTTGGGGACCAGAAACTCCATGCCTGATAGTGATCAAACAGATCAGAAACAAAACCAGCTTCAAATATAAAAATGACAAATGATGTGATTATACTGTGGGACCTATGTAAACATATACACACCACACCTAGCACAAAGACACTATTCTGATAATAGATGAGCTAGTTTATCATCAAAAAATACCCTAATCAATTACAACAATTGGTTGAATGTCGAAAGCAGCATCAATTGAGTCTCACCGACAGGGCTGTCAGGGTTGAAAGGAGGGATGCTGTAGTCTTTAGAAAAGAGGGGTTCCATCTTCATCTTCCTCCTCGCTGCCTCCTCCTCTCTCTCCTCCTGAGATGTCCTCCTTCGCTTCGACTCCACTGAGAGATGAAAGAGAAGATGGAGGAAGGAACAGGGTCATCACTGACACCGTAGCTGTGTCTGTTCTGTTTGTTCTGTTCTGTTTGTTGGTGTGTGGGTTTTCCCAGACTTGACAAGTCACCAGAATGTCCTTACAAAAAGGTAGGATTTTTTGTTGTTGTTGAAAAGTCAGGGCTTTGTATGTGGGTTTGTGTGAAAGATCTTTAAAACATTAAATCACAAAAATAAAATCACTGACACCTTAGAAACAATCCAACAAATGTGGTTTCAGGTTGTCAACCAACCATCATTTTCTACAACCTCTCAAAGAACCCAGCATTTTGTGCCATCATGCCATGTTTGGCATGACGAGGAGTGGCATTGAGTGGAATAAGAACACAAACAGACTGGTAACCAGGTTAACATGAGCTTGCTACCACCGTTGATTTGGCTGAGTTCTCCTCTACCATAGTTTAACAGCTAGCCATCTAGTGGTTACCACAGCTACCACAGTTTAACATCTAGCTGTCTAGTGGTTACAATATCTACCATTGAGCTACATACTAGGACTGTAACAGTTCACCAAACCCGTCGTTAGATATGTATTGCGGTGTTGGGGGTCACGGTTCAGTGGGAAAATTAAATGCCAACCGTTACTGTAGTTAATTTTTGTTTATTTAAGAAAATACAGTGTTGATATTCCCGATTCCATATATGATAATTAAGTGATAATGCCAGAGAAGCCGGTGTTGAGGATATATTGGCCTCCAAACACCGGCTTCTAGGGCATTATCACTTTTACACAACGGGTTACCAACATATTCAAATAATGATTGACACATTTTAAAAACGTTATTTTGATGAATTTATTCATACTATTTCATCCTTCCACAAGATATTGTCCCGACACAAATCTAGGGTTGATACCCAAGCCGGCTGTTTGTTCGTTCTATTGGTTCGGTTGCCAGAGACGGGACCCAGTCGTTCAGTCTTTTTGTTCTGTATCTATGGACGTGACCCAGTCGTTCGTTCTAAATGTTCCATTGCATACTGGCTGGCAACGTTCTTATCCCTTGATTGCTAGCTAGCCAACTACGGCTAAATTACAGCCACGTCAAAAAGTGCAACCAGAATAACAGCTACATTAAGTAGCTGCATTTGCATAAGCTGTTTTCTAGTGACATTTATTTGGATACATTGATAACAATGAGCTAATGAGGCGTGATTTCACCTGGCATAGAAAATGTGCTCTCTCGTCAGGACACTGTTGGACAGAGGAGCTAGCCAACAACACAGCTAACACAATAACTTCAAACTGAAGCTGGAAAGACTGCAAACTAGCTGCACTTCGTTTCGTTTTAACTTTTCTCAATTGACATTTCTTTGTATATATCCATAAAAATGAAGCCAGCTGATTCATGATTTCGACTGGCTGAGAAACGCTGCCTGCCTCTCTGTCTCCTCCCGACCCCTACACGTTCATTACTATGGGACAGTTGGAGATCGAATTTGAATATTGAAACAATGTTGCAAATGTCGGAGAGACAGACAGCAAGGTTTATACAAATCTCAGCTGTTGAAAACTAAATGTTAGTCTAAAAGAAATGAGATACTGTCTAGACCAGGGGTGTCAAACGTCCGGCCCGCGGGCCGGATCAGGCCCGCAAACGGGTTTAATCCGGCCCGCGAGATGATTTTGTAAAGTATAAAAATGCGCTGCAATTTTTCAATAACATAAACTGCTGTTCCAATTGCGTCCACTGGATGGCGCAATAGCAATTGTGTTAAGCAAGCAAACTGTTTATACCGGGGCAGAGCAAGTAGGTCAAGTCTGTGTTTACTCACAGCCGAGACATCAGTGACGCTGCAGTGAAAGCTAGCTAGCTCATTGCTAATGAAATCGCAGTGGCTTCAAAACCATTTAGTGAGGGTGAATTTGTAAAAACATGCATGATGAAGGCAGCTGAGATTGTGTGCCCTGAAAAGCGCCAGGCTTTTGTAAATAGCCTGACAAGAAACACAGTTGCAGACAGGATTACGAATCTTTCAGTGGATTTGGACTGCCAGTTGAAGCAAAAAGTAAAGTCATTTATTGCGTTTTCGGTTGCAATTGATGAAAGCACGGACATTACAGATGTTGCACAACTGGCCATTTTCATCCGCGGAGTTGATGACACATTGACCGTCACCGAGGAGTTCGTGGAGTTGGTGCCGATGACAGATACAACGACAGCAGCTGATATTTTTACCGCACTTCGCCGGGCGCGCTGGACAGGGTCGGAGTGGACTGGTCCCGCGCTGTCAGCCTGGCTACAGATGGTGCGCCCTCAATGATCGGGAAAAAAGCAGGCGTTGTGACAAAGTTCAGAGAGAAAGTGCAATCTGCAAATGGAGGACGTGATTTTTGACTTTTCACTGTATTTTGCACCAGGAGGCTTTGTGTTGCAAGTCATTAAAGATGGATAACGTCATGAAGGTGGTCATCCAAACTGTTAATTTCATCCGATCCAGAAGCCTGAATCACCGTCAGTTTGACAGCCTTCTCAGAGAGAAAGACCACATCTATGGCCTGCCATACCACACTGAGGTAAGATGGTTAAGCCGAGGTGCTGAGGCGTTTCTTTGATTTACGAGAAGAAATTGAACAGTGTTAGAATTCCATTCCGCAGAATGGATGCAGGACCTTGCATTTATGGTGGATGTTACAGAGCACCTGAATAACTTGAACAAACAGCTACAAGGGCGCAATAAAGTTGTCACGCAGTATTATGACAGCATACGTTCTTTCAAGTTGAAGCTGTCATTGTGGGAGACGCAACTTGCCGGTGGTGATGCAGCTCACTTCCCCTGTCTGAAAAATGTGTGCGCGACCCAACATGTGGCAGACATGAAGCGGTTCAAAGATAAAATAACGGGACTGTTACGTGAGTTTGAGCAACGCATTCAGATTTTTGGTGAACTGGAGAAAGACTTCAACGTTTTTTGCTCGCCATTCACCGTGAATCCCTCTGATCTGCCCGTCAGCATCCAACTTGAAATAATAGACTTGCAGTGTGACTCGGATTTGAAGGGCAAATTTGCCGCAGCTGGCTTGGACACATTTTATCAGAATCTCTTGCCAGGTTACCCCAACTTGACAGCCCTCGCTGCAAAACTGTTGTGCATGTTTGGAACCACATATCTTTGTGAGCAAGTTCTCTCTGTAATGAGCATAAATAAAACAAAGCTGCGCTCAAGGCTCACGCACAAGCACTTGAATCACATCCTGAAGTTGGCTGCCACTCAGCATGTGACGCCTGATATTGATGCGCTGGTGAAAGCTGAAAGATGCCAGGTATCAGGAGTCAAATAAACTATGCAACCCCACTTAAAGTGCTACATGAGACACCCTGATATAGTTCTGTGATCTGTGATATACTTATGTGAATCACTGAGGCATTGTGTGTTTGTGTGTTCTTTGTCCTCAGAACTTTCAAATAACTTGAGGTGTTTTATGATTAATAGTGATGTTGTGCTTCTGGACACACTGTCCTCAGGCTCCAGCTTTATGTTTATATGTTTTTATGTTGATGTGCCATTGTTTTTAATTGATTTTATTTTATTTGTATATTTAACCTATTCTTGACTCTGTGGTTCTTGCACTTGTTTGGGGAACAGGATTTCATTCTTTTTATCTACATTTCTGCCTGAGAAATGACCCCCTGATATAGTTCTGTGATCTGTGATATACTTCTGTTAATCACTGACGCATTGTGTGTTTGTGTTCTTTTTCTTTAGAATTTTCAAATAAACTTGACGTGTTTTATGATTAATAGTGATGTTGTGCTTGTACTATTTTGGACACACTGTCCTCAGGCTCCAGCTTTATGTTGTATGTTGATCGTATTAAAACAAAGAAAACAATCTGAAGTTGTTGTTTTTAAGTTATATATACACCATGATTTTTCCGGTCCGGCCCACTTGGGAATAGATTTTCCTCCATGTGGCCCCTGAGCTAAAATGAGTTTGACACCCCTGGTCTAGATGCTTTTTATAGTGGAGATCAAGTTAATAAATTGCTTGGCTGGGTTGATGAGACAGTGGATTGCGCAGTCAGATGGAACAGAGTAAATAGGCATTTTAACATCATAGATTTAGCCGGTGGTAACTTGTGGAATAGACACTGGCTGGAATGCGCTTTTAACCAACCAGCATTGAGGACTAGACCCACCCGTTGTAAAATGAGTCATAACGCTCAATCAGGAATAACACTTCGATTACTCGACAACACTCAAATAAAGTGCAATATACTAGTGAAATCAATATGTAAACATGTCGTCTCAGACATAGGACTATGCTATAATGTTTTGTAATATAGAGAAAATATGCACACTTGTGTGACTCTCATAAAGGGGGCGTGTCTGTAGCACGGTACTCCTCATTTCCCAGTCCGGGGTCATGTGATGTGCTGCCACTGTTCAGTAGCCCTGGAGGTCCATCCATCTGCAGGAAGCGCAACACAGGGGTGCACTGGCCAATACATGGACAACTTCGGCTTTAGCCTGCTTATATAGAGCGGGTCCTACCCGTTTGCTGAAATGGGTGCGAGAGGGCGAAGTTCGTATCGTGGCTCGAGCACTTTGACGAAGTGCTGAAACCCCCTTATTCTTCTCAACCACAGAGAATGGGCTCATATTCACGGTTATAAATATACCTATCGCTCTTGTAATTTATTTTGCCCGGTCAGAATCAGTTGCGACGGGCTACTTGAATGCAGAGGGGAGACAACGTTGTTTTTTTGCGTTTCCGTCTTACTCCGATGGTAGGAATACTGGTGTGATTTCTGAGTAAATGTGTCAACATGTTTTGAGGTGTTGGCAGCTGCATAGGCTATTCTGGTTCAGCAGTGGCGACATACTCTCTTGTCCATCGCTGTCATCTACTGGGAAACCAACAATTTCCCAAACTGGAGATTTAAATATTGATGGCGAATCCTCTTGGTTTATCCACCCCACCACTCGCCATCATACAGAACTAGTTCCCGGCTGCGCCTCACAAAAGGACAGTTTGAAATGTGACAATTCAAATCATTTTGACTACAAGGTGCACATAGGCTTGTGTTAACGGAATAGCCTGAATGTTTTCTTTCAGCTCAGGAGGCAGACAACACAGCGCAGGCGTTTAAATATATATATTTGTATTTATTTATCTATTCATTCGGGTTCACAGTGCGGACCGAACTGAGGTCCCCATAACAACGGTTCGGTACTATTGCGTGTACCATTACACCCCTACAACAAACAGTTTTGATTTTATTTGATCTAGTGGTTACCATAGATACCACATTTTAACATCTAGCCTTCTAGTACAATACAATTTGATTTGATCCAGCAATCTAGCGGTTACCATATCTAGCAGTTATCTAGATACAGTTGGTTATCTGACCTCACCACAACCACTCATATACAATGACCACAACCACTAATCTATGTAAACCAGGTTACCATTCATTGACCACTTATCAACAAAAGGCGGATGGCCATCTCAACCACTACTATGCATATGCAGTGGGCTGGCTACCATGTCTCAAGCGCTATTCTACCTTAGAGCTGGTTAGCCTGTTGTCTTTTTCCTCCTGTGGCAAGGCTAGTTACCTCAGAATGAAGGACCCATCAGAGGCTAGTTACCTCAGGATAAAGGACCCATCAGAGGCTAGTTACCTCAGGATAAAGGACCCATCAGAGGCTAGTTACCTCAGGATAAAGGACCCATCAGAGGCTAAGTACCTCAGGATAAAGGACCCATCAGAGGCTAGTTACCTCAGGATAAAGGACCCATCAGAGGCTAGTTACCTCAGGATAAAGGACCCATCAGAGGCTAGTTACCTCACGATAAAGGGCATCAGGTAGGGACTACCAGGACTTAAGAAACACTCATTTGTTTTCCATTTCAAAACGTTTTCGCTACTGAACACAACCCAGTCTCCTCAGACAAATATGTTGCAGATTGACTTTACAACATTAAGTTTGTTTCTTACCTCTACTGGCCGGTTTCCTACCATATCGCAACAACTTTTTCAAAACATTTATTTATACAAGCAAGCACAGCAGAACAGATTTTAATTTACAATGACGGCCTTTCAAGAGACGACCATAGAAGTGATATACAGTATGTTTCTTACCTGTCTCAGCAGACCTCTTCTTCCCGTCATCTTCCACCTGGCCCACCTCGTCCACCGTCAGAAACTTCCCCGTGTTGAAATCCTCCACGCCTCCATCCTCCTTTTCTTCCTCCACCTCCTCTTCTCCAGCGGCGGCAGGTGCGTCTGTGGGTGTGGCCTCATCGTGACCTTTCACCTCTGACTCCTCAGTGAACTTATCACAGGTTGTCTTCGGCACGGTGACCACAGGCTGAAGGAGAGAGTAATGAAACACTTCATTTTTTCCTTCCTCGGTTGAAGTAGCCTTATCACTGATCTTCTCATTGTTGAATGTTATAGTGTTGAAGCCTTTCATTTAGGAAAGGGATTATTCAAGTAAGTAGGAATGCAACTAAAGACACACTGACCTCTTTGATGATGTCATCCTGAAAGTCTGGAACTTTCTCCTCTGTCACCTCCCCAGTTCCCTCTGCAGTCTTCACCGACCCCTCCTCTGTGGTTGCTGGGGCCAACCCCTCCTCCTCCTTCTGTCCTCGTTTGTCCAGCGCTTCCCCCTGTACCTTTGCTGTCCCAGGCTCACCCTCCACCTCCATCGGTGTAGTGTCTGCTGGTGCCTGCTGCTCTGCCTCAGAGGCTGGTGTGGTCACAGGGTCGTTGCCGGTCAACTCCGTAACCTCAGTCACCTCTGTGGTTGTCTCGGGGGGCGGATGGGGCACCGCAGCTACTTCCCCCACCTCGTCCACAGTCACAAAGTCCTCCATGTCGAAGGGCACGTGCTTCTCACCTAACTCCTCCTCTTCCTGAAAGAACACAGGGAAGAGGACAGTTAACTTTAAAACCACAGTTTTCCTCAAAATGGCAAGTCATTCCCCAAAATGGTTGGAAAGTTGATGTTGGCATTCTTCTATAATCATGATGGGTATAGATATGACACTGTTCACTGGAGATCTATCTATATATGCACTGAGTATGCCTAACAGTCTCAACTTCCTAATATTGAGTTCCCCCCCACACTCTACAAGGTGTTGACCTATGTTGACAACAATGCTTCCCACAGCTGTGTCAAGTTGGCTGGATGTCCTTTGGGTGGTGGACCATTCTTGATACACACGGGGAAAATGTTGAGCATGAAAATAACTGCAACGCTGCTGGGTTTGACACAAACCGGTGCGCCTGGCACCTACTACCATACCCTGTTCAAAGGCACTTAAATCTTTCTTGACTTGCCCATTCACCCTCTGAATGGCACACACACACAATCCATGTCTCAATTGTCTCAAGGCTTAAAAATCCTTATTTAACCTGTCTCCTCCCATTCACCTACACTGATTGAAGTTGATTTAACAAGTCACATCAATAAGGGATCATAGCTTTCATCTGGTCAGTCTATGTCATGGAAAGTGCAGGTGTTCCTAATGCTTTGTCCTCTGTGTATATAGAGTGAATACCAACACACTAGCGCCTCTCCTACCTGCTGTTTGTCCTCTCCGTTTCCTCTCCTGGACTCAGACTTGGCGCCGCTCCTCCCACTGCGCCGGCTCCCCTCGTACCTCATAGAGGACCTGGACCCCGGTGATCCTGATGACCCTTCCCTGTGGGAGCGCCTCTTCTCTCTCTCCCTCCTTCCTTTCTCCCTCTCCTCTTCCTGGGCCTTTAACTTCCTGTCCCTCCTTCCTTGATCCCTCTCCTCCTCTTGGGCCTTCAGCCTCTTCTCCCTCTCCCTCCTCGCTCTCTCTCTCTCCTCCCTTTCCTCCTCGCGGGTCTTCCTCTTGGTGACCTGTTCTCCTCCAGCCTTTTGGTCTGCAGGGGGCGCCTGGTCCTGTTCCTTCCTGGCCTGCTCAGCGTTGGCCCTACTGGAGGACCGGACCCTGCACTCCTCCAGCAGTACCTTCAGGATCTCAGGGGTCACTCTGGGTAGAGCAGGCGCCGCCTGGACATCTGGAGTCTCCTTATCTGTTGGTTGTTTACCTGGAGGATTCTCAGCTGCAGCCTGGTCAGTGGTAACCTTGGTAGAGGATCTGTTCCTGCTCTCCTGTCGTAAGGCCTCTATGATCGCCGCCATTACATTTGGGGCTGGGGCGGAGGTGGCTGTCTCTGGTTTAGCAGCTTGAGGAGCGGCGGTAGCATCCGAGGCGACTGGTTCTTCAGTCTCTTCGGACTCCGCTGTTGAAATGTTTGCAACTTTCTCCATGACCTCCTCTCCACCCTGACCTCCAGGTTGGTCTGTGTTGGGTTCTGTATCCTCTCTCTGGTTCACTCCTGCTGGCTGTAATGAAGCCACATCAGGCTGATCCTCTTGCTCATTTCCTCCTAATGCTGGAGACTCCTTCTCTGTGGCTTCAACCTCTCCTTCAACCTTCATCCCTTCATCACCTGGCTGAACCTCCTGTCCTTTAACGTTAGTATCGACCCCTGTTCCTTTCGCCACCTTTAATCCTGACTGAGACAGTGAGTCCTCCTGTCCACCAGGGGGTGTAGTAGTCTCTTCAGTCTGGGAGACTTTGCCACCAGTTGGCACTGTTGAGCCGGCAGAGATGTTGACTTTAGGTAGATCAGTCTTGGGATCAGGTTTCCAGGAGAAGGCGAGCTTGTTGTTCTGAACAATGCAGGGAAACTTCTGGAAGCGGTTGAAGACACTCTGGGCCATTTCTGCTGTTCCCATCTCAAAGATGATCTGCATGGGGTAAAGAAAATAGGATTGGATGGATGGTGTGGAATTACTGTAGGCAGGGCAGACAAGACACTTGAACACACACAAACACAAAAACAGACGTTCCTCACTAAGATGTCCCTCTCCTTGACAGACACTTGAACACCCCACACCTCCCCACCCACGGGTCCCTCACCTTGTCCTTGAGTGCCAGAGTCTGTTGGACTGTGCCGAAGCGCTGGACCAGCTTCTGGATCTCTGTTGGGCCGGAAGGCGTGGCCGGAATGTTACTGACAACCAGGAGACGGTTCCAGTCATCATCACCTCCCACCTCCGCCTTATGCAGGACGTATTGGTAACATTTACATTTATTCATCAATTACAAACAACTTTACTTTTAGCAATTATTATCAAGAAGCTCAACTTTATAAATAGTTGTTAGACATTTTAAAAGGGACACTGCAATAATATATGCTCTTGGGTGTGATTCGTTTCATTAGGTTAAATGTTTCAACACTTAGGTCTTAAATCAGGTGGGATGTTTGTGTTTTCTACCTTTTCCTTGGGGTGGAAACAACGTTATTATTAAGAGCCTTTTAGGTTACCTGAACCCACAGTGAAATACTCACACTAACAGGATTCCTTGGTCCCATCAATGAATGGAAAAGTGCCACCTGTGGTAATAAATGGAATGAAAAGTTATGTCATCACTGAATTAGATCAGTGCAAAACAAGTTTGTGCATAAACACTTATCATAGTAAACATTTATCGGTACCCTGCAGCAACCACCTGTAAACTAAGTCAAGAAAACTGCCCAGAACAGGTTGCTGGAGATGCACGGTTGAGGCCCTGTGCTCCACTAGGAGCTAATAGGAATGAGCCAAGTAAGTCAAGCCACAGTATCTTACTGGTCTGTTGAAGTCCACCTGGAGGTTTGGCAGCAGGCTCATATTCAGAACAGAGTCGTTGATGCAGACAGGCATGTTGTTGTAAACCTTCACCATCTCCTGGGCTGACTCCACATCCTGCATGGTGACCAGAGCCTGGGGAGGACCACAGACAGACAAACGGTCACCAACAGTCAGTCACATTGGGTATACAAGCTATATTGTTTAAATCAATGTGAAAATCATATGACATTGCCATTAAACAGACTCTTTTATCCAAAGCATCTGACAGAACATTAACAGTGCCAATGTATACAACAAGTCCTTTGTAGTGTCATGACTGAGGATCAAAGATGCCGGCATGGCAAAGGTTTGAACACCCCCTCTCCTGGGGACCAGTTTTATGACCAGTCGTAAATACTGTTCAGACTTTCTCTTCCTTGCCATGAAGTATTGGGAGAAAGGATCCCTTTGTTAACACAGAGATTATTCCCGCCAAAACTCCAACATCCAAAAGTGGATAATGAAACAATATTCATACTTCAAAGAATGTGGGACTTAAAGAACAATCATGTCAAATGTGTTACTATGTTGTGATGTCATTAAAGACGGTGGAACAACATAACTGTATCTCTGGGGGTGTACAGTTGCCAGTTATGAGGTTTGCATCTAATTGTTGTATAAAATGAATGATTAAGTATAATAATACTTTTGTGAAGATAACAATGTGATTTTAGCATTCTAGATGATATGATTGTTTTCCATATTGATTTGTTCTCAGTCAGTGGCCACGCCCAGATGAGCAAAAACATGATGGAATGCCCCTTTTACCCCGAGTGCATAAAAAGCCTTGAAAAACAAATTAACTCTACAGACCAGCAGACGTGAAGCGTGAGCTAAACGTTACAAAATGGTTAGACCAGAAAACGTGAGACTTTAGTCCACACGCTTGAAATGGAGAAACTCTGAAACTCTCAACTTCTACACGAGGTGAAGAAGAAGACAATGCACTAGACCTTATCATCTCAGTCTGCAGCTGGCATGTATAGTAGTCTAGAGAACTTTCACTAAAGACAAGTTGGGAAGGACAATCCCTCTCCGACAACCGCTGGTACATCTGAAGTATCTATTCTAACAGATCAACTCTACAAACAACAGGGTACGCGCTGAAGTATCCATCTAACCACCACTACGATCAGAAACTCTACCAAGGACATTGGGATCTCTGGTGGGCAAACCAGAGTCCTACATCATCAACTCAACTATTGAGGACAGCTACACGTAAATACATGTTGTATTTTTAATCTGAATGTGCGCTTAGTGGGATTTTACACATTTGTATTTCCGTGAGTGTTGTTTCCAAAGTAACCACGATAGTTTGAATCTCTGTCTCTCCCTTCCACTCTGACCCTCCTTCTACCCAAGCATTCATGCTATTGTTAGTCCAGTCCACTAGGGACCTGTTTTCATTGTATTACGTTAGTAATCAATAACCTATGTGTGTGTGTGTGTGTATTGTTTTATTATTTAGTTAGTAAATAAATAATTAAGCCAATTTGTGTATTGCTGATTCATCGATAAGGTTAGGGTTCTTGCAGGTTCAAGGATTATGCGACGTTCAGAATGAGACTGATAAGAGGTCATTATTTAATAAGTGACTGTTATCGATATAACATATATATATCTTCTAAGAGTTTAATTCGGGAGTTTGTAACTCGTTAAACAACTTCTTCCGTGGTGCCCCAAATTCCTAATGAGTTAATTGTTACATGATTAATTTAATCGAGGGACAATTAAACAGTTAGGCGATTCGATAAATAACAGTCATACATTAAAGTAATCACGTCACGACAGTGGGAATCAACCTGATGTCACTGGCATCGTGCTCCAAGCCAGTGTTTCCCAACCACGGTCCTCCAGTAACCCCAACAGTACACATTTTCGTTGTAGCCCTGGACAAACACACCTGATTCAGCTCTTTGAGGGCTTGATGATTAGTTGACAAGTTGAATGAGGTGTGCTTGTCCAGGGTTACAATAAAAATGTGTACTGTTGTGGTACTGGAGGACCAGGGTTGGAAAACACTGCCCTAAGCCACATAATGCAAAATCAATGTGACAGTGAGTGATGTATTGTGGGTCGCCAGCCTACCTCACTGGGCGTGGTGATGAGGAGGATCTTGACAGGTGTTCCGAAGGGCTGGGCCAGCTTGGCGATATCGATCTCGGAGCAGCCGCTTTCAGGAAGTCCAGTAATCTTGACCATGCCCCTCTAAAAGGTTAAACCACAGGAGACAAAGACAGTCACGTATTCAGTGAGGTAAAAAAACAAAACAAAAACGGTCAGAACGTTGTATACAGAGATATCATGAATAGAGCTGACAATTTCCTATTCTACCTGTCCTGACGGGGCTAAATCAAGTCTAATCTACATTATATAATTCTATTTGAATGTTCATAATGTAGCACCCCCTGCCTGGGCCTATGAGATATCAGTTCAGTTCTGCACCTTGTTTTCCCTCAGCAGTCTTTTGAGTCTCTGGCTCTGTCCCGCTCTACATCCCCTCTTCCTCTTCCTCTTCACCTGCTCCCTGTGTATCTGTTGGGAAACCCATTTCATCTTACAGCTCAGACACTGCTGACTGGCTGACTGGCTGGCTGGCTGGCTGACTGGCAATCTGTTCTCCAATGTTTTAAAGTGTTAAAGATGAACTGGAACACTACCCAGGCTCACAACCATCAGCTTATTTGTATTTTTGTAGATATATAACATTGGAATACTTAATAAGAAAATATTAATAGACATACTGGCAAATAAGCGACAGAGACAAATAATACAGTACCTCATTTAAATTCTTCTGACCAACGCTGGTTTCTGTGGGAAGAAATAAAAATAATGTTCAATTCCACAACTCTTATTGATCAGGTCTATCAAATTAGTTGAATATTAATCTAGACATTTAAGGCTGGCACCCTATTCCACATTTAGTGCACTACTTTTGAGCAGGGTACATAGGCGTTGGTCAAAAGTAGTGCACTATAACTGGAATAGGCTGCCATTTGGGATTCACCCTAAAATAACATTAATTGTATGTATTTTTACCTGGGCCTTTGACGGTCGTGTTGGTCTCGTTGGGGGCACCGACCACTTCTCTATGGAGAGTAATGAAATGTGTGAATAACTGCCTCCGTAACAACACACGAGTGGCAAAGTTCAGGGGGTCAACGACGACCCTAGTATATACAGGTAATGCATAATACTTACCCTTTTATAATGACAGGTATCGAGGAAGTAAGATCCTCCTCACCATTCTGTAAAACAAAGAAATAAACATATTTACATTTATATTTTATACACCTCATTTTCTCATCTTTCTGTTCTCTCTTTCTGTTCTCTTTCTATTAGCTTCTTCACTACAAGGGAAACATGAGCCAGTTCTATGATACGAAGTTCAGTGGATGGATACCCAGCTGGAAGCTGAGGTGGCTTTGGTACGGTAAGCAGGGAGGGACAAACCTGGTCAGAGACAGTGATGGGGTGTTCCCGTATGTTGAGAGTGAGGCACTCAGCCAGAGCTTTAGCGTCCTGCTCTTTCTGCATGCACACAGTGGCCTGGAGGAACAGAGAAGGGCAGAGGTTAGACAGACGGATCAAAAAGTAGTGATGGGGAAGGAATGATACAGTTCCATATCGCAATATTATTTTTTTGCGCTAGTTGGCTGTACCTGCACCAAAACTCCAGTATTCTTCCTTCATAGCTTGTTCTCCATCTTCTTTTTAAATAGGGAGCCAATTTGTTTTTAGCACTTATTTCCATGACAGATCAAAACTCTTGTCCCTCTGCAGCAGACATATAAATAACAGTATCGAACCGCAATACATATGGTATCAGAGCCTAAGTATCATGATAATATCGCATTGTGAGGTCCCTGGCAATTCTCAGCCCTGTCAAAACCCAGTCCTTTTAACAATATTAAAATATTACATATTTATCAAGCCACACCACATACACTAAAAGTATGTGGACACCTGCTCGTCGAACATTTCATTCCAAAATCATGGGCATTAGTATGGAGTTGGTCGCCCCTTTGCTGCTATAACAGCCTCCACTCTTCTGGGAAGGCTTTCCACTAGATGTTGGAACATTGCTGCGGGGACTTGCTTCCATTCAGCCACAAGAGCATTAGTGAGGTCGGGCACTGATGTTGGGCGATTAGGCAAGGCTCGCAGTCAGCGTTCCAATTCAACCCAAAGGTGTTCGATGGGGTTGAGGTCAGGGCTCTGTGCAGGCCAGTCAAGTTCTTCTACACCGATCTCGACAAACCATTTCTGTATGGAGCATTATCATGCTGAAACAGGGCCTTCCCCAAACTGTTGCCACAAAGTTGGAAACACAGAATCGTCTGGAATGTCATTGTATGCTGTAGCATTAAGATTTCCTTTCACTGGAACTAAGTGTCATAGCCCGAACCATGAAAAACAGCCCCAGACCATTATACTTCATCCACCAAACTTTACAGTTGGCACTATTTTTTTTATTTTTTATTTTTATTTAACCTTTATTTAACCAGGTAAACCAGTTGATAACAAGTTCTATGCATTGGGGCAGGTAGTGTTCTCCTGGCATCCGCTTGTGTGCGGCTGCTCGACCATGGAACCCCATTTCATGAAGCTCCCGACGTTGCTTCCAGAGGCAGTTTGAAACTTGTTTTACAACCGAGGACAGACTATTTTTACGCGCTACGTGCTTTGCGGCTGAGCCGTTGCATTGACGCACTGACTTGTTGGAAAGGTGGCATCCTATGACGGTGCCACATTGAAAGTCACAGAGCTCTTCAGTAAGGCCATTCAACTGCCAATGTTTCCTATGGTGTGGCTGAAATAGCCAAATCCACTAATTTGAAAGGGTGCCCACATTCTTTTGTATATATAGTGTATCAGTGTTTCCGCTGCAGTCATTTATATGTGGCGCTGTGCCACGGCAAAATCAGTGCCATCGCGACAAAAGCATTTGGAAGATTTAAAAATATATTTCTGCCTGGCGCACTTTGATGATGCTAGAACATTTAACATTTTAGTCATTTAGCAAACGCTCTTATACAGAGCGACTTACAGGAGCAATTAGGGTTAAGTGCCTTGCTCGAGGGCACATCAACCGATTTTTCACCTAGTCGGCTCAGGGATTAGAACCAGCGACCTTTCGGTTACTGGCACAACGCTCTTAACCACTAAGCTACCTGCCGCCCCAGAACAGTCCACATTTACTTTCCTTCTGCAAACAAAACGAGTAATGAATAGAAGAACCAGAATACCCCACAGTGGAATAGTTACCTAGTCGGCTTGTTGTGGGTTCTATGCCAGAGAATTATTCCTCTCGAGGCACATGCAAGTTATGAGCAACAACTCTTAATGCAATCGTGGGGAAAACAGCAGTTTGAACGGCCTTTGTTAAAAAGAGGGGATCCCATCTTCCCATTCCTACTTTATATATTTGTCAACACCTAAATATGTGCGAGCTGCACCATTTTAAACCTGGAGTTTTTAGCAGTGCCTTGAGTTCATAGGGGAGAGAGGGGCTAAATGTAACACAGGTCAATTGTAGGGTAACTTGGGTTAAAATGCCACACTACTTCAAATTCACCCCCAGGGATGACATTCTTCGTTGAGCAAGAGTAGTGGCCACCAGGGAAAGTGTTGGGGCAAAAATGGTGACATGATTGGTTTCTGTGAGAAGTACAGGCACGGGGCGTGTTACCCTGTGTGTCAGTTTACCCCAAGTGAACCTAAAAGGTAGGCCTACATTATATTTCACTGTGTTATTGCAAGTTTTTTGGAACATCGAATTCATCAATAGGAAGCTAACTAGTTAAAAGATCACATCTGGGATCTAGCCCAATAGAATAGAATGCTTCAGCCTATTTATAGAGCCCAAAAAATATTCCCTGATTCAGTTTTTCCCAAAATTCTGTTTGCTTCGTTTAGTTTTTTCAGGTTTCCGTTTCCCCCAGTTTTTTCTGGTTTTCGCTCTCAAAAATCACACTTTTATAACAGGAAAACAACTAAATTGGATGTTAAATCCACAACAATGCTTAAACTAACGTAATTTGATGGGGATTTTTTATTTACTATGCAGGGCAGTGGAAAATAGATTAGGGGGTTAAACAAGATGTATTCATATTTATCAAAAAGACAGCACACTTAGCATTAAAAGGGTATGATGCCTAACGTGACACACTCATACACAGTTATCTATACTCACTTTAGCGTACTGCGGCTGGTTCTCCTCCTCGTTCCTGATGATGAGGACGTTGGTGACCTTGCCGAAGGCCTGCACCAGTGATACCACTTCCTGGTACTTGGCATCTGCAGGGAGGCCCGTCAGATAGAGCAGGTAGGAACCTGGATGACTCTTCTTCTGCAGTGTTGGATTCGGCTTCTTCTGTGGTGCGTTGGAAGACTGGACCAAAAAATCAAGGAAGGAAGGTTTACAGGTACTGCTTGGGTTGGATAGGCATGTGAAGAAGCTGCTATCCCTATAAGTTAGTTGCACTTCAATTTGTCATATTTCCCTACTGATATTACTACTGAAAGTAATTATTACTGATAATGTAGTTAACCTTAAGAGCCCCAATGACACTGTGCATATCAAACAAAAGATAGAACCAAAAGCTCTGCGAGGGGCACACCTCTGAGTCCTGTCCTGGGGTGGTCTCCTTCCCAGCCACTGGCTTGGCACCGGGCTTAGAAGAAGAGGATGATGCAGAGGAAGGTGGACGATGTGGCTTCTCAGACATGGACGCCGGAAACTTGCTGGCGGATGACAAGGAGGACTCACGGTTCCCAGAAACCCCAGCTCTGTTGCCGTGGCCACCGAGTTTGGCAGTGTCATTTCTGGAACGCTTCAGGCCTCGAGAGGAGCTCCCAGTAGATATCCCTGGAGGTAGGGGTAACAGACGATGTCTGGGTTATAATGATGTAGATATACAGTTGAATTCAGATGTTTATATACACCTTAGCCAAATACATTTAAACTCAGTTTTTCCACAATTCCTGACATTTAATCCTAGTAAAAATTCCCTGTTTTAGGTCAGTGAGGATCACCACTTTATTTTAAGAATGTGACATGTCAGAATAATAGTAGAGAGAATGATTTATTTCAGCTTTTAAATCTTTCATCACATTCCCAGTGGGTCAGAAGTTTATATACACGCAATAAGTATTTGGTAGCATTGCTATTAAATTGTTTAACTTGGGTCAAACGTTTTGGGTAGCCTTCCACAAGCTTCCCACAATAAGTTGGGTGAATTTTGGCCCATTCATCCTGACAGAGCTGGTGTAACTGAGTCAGGATTGAAGGCCTCCTTGCTCGCATACGCTTTTTCAGTTCTGCCCACACATTTTCAATAGGATTGAGGTCAGGCCTTTGTGACGGCCACTCCAATACCTTGACTTTGTTGTCCTTAAGCCATTTTGCCAAAACTTTGGAAGTATGCTTGGGGTCATTGTCCATTTGGAAGACCCATTTGCAACCAACTGACTGACGTCTTGAGATGTTGCTTCAATATATCCACATAATTTTCCTTCCTCATGATGCCATCTATTTTGTGAAGTGCACCAGTCCCTCCTGCAGCAAAAGCACCCCCACAGCATGATGCTGCCACCCCCATGCTTCACGGTTGGGATGGTGTTCTTCGGCTTGCAAATGTCCCCCTTTTTCCTCCAAACATAACGATGGTCATTATGGCCAAACAGTTGTATTTTTGTTTCATCAGACCAGAGGACATTTCTCCAAAAAGTGTGATCTTTGTCCCTATGTGCAGTTGCAAACCGTAGTCAGGATTTTTTTATGCCGGTTTTGAAGCAGTGGCTTCTTCCTTGCTGAGCAGCCTTTCAGGTTATGTTGATATAGGACACGCTTTGCTGTGGATATAGATACTTTTGTACATGTTTCCTCGAGCATCTTCACAAGGACCTTTGCTGTTGTTCTGGGATTGATTTGCACTTTTCGCACCAAAGTACATTCATCTCTAGGAGACAGAACGCGTCTCCTTCCTGAGCGGTATGGCGGCTGCGTCCTCCCGAGTGGCGCAGTGGTCTAAGGCACTGCATCGCAGTGCTAGCTGTGCCACTAGAGATCCTGGTTCGAATCCAGGCTCTGTCGTAGCCGGCCGCGACCGGGAGACCCATGGGGCGGCGCACAATTGGCCCAGCGTTGTCCAGGGTAGGGGAGGGAATGGCCGACAGGGATGTAGCTCAGTTGGTAGAGCATGGCATTTGCAACGCCAGGGTTGTGGGTTCGATTCCAGTATGAAAAAAATATAAAAAATGTATGCACTCACTAACTGTAAGTCGCTCTGGATAAGAGCGTCTGCTAAATTACTAAAATGTAAAATTGTTTGTACAGATGAACGTGGTACCTTCAGCCGTTTGGAAATTGCTCCCAATGATGAACCAGACTTTTTTTCCTGAGGTCTTGGCTGATTTCTTTTGATTTTCCCATGATGTCAAGCAAAGAGGCACTGCGTTTGAAGGTAGGCCTTGAAATACATCCACAGGTACACCTCCAATTGACTCAGATTATGTCAATTAGCCTATTAGAAGCTTCTAAAGCCATGACATCATTTTCTGGAATTTTCCAAGCTGTTTAAAGGCACAGTCACCTTAGTGTATGTAAACTTCTGACCCACTTGAATTGTGATACAGTGAATTATAAGTGAAATAATCTGTCTGTAAACAATTGTTTGAAAAATTACTTGTGTCATGCACAAAGTAGATGTCCTAACCGACTTGCCAAAACTATAGGTTGTTAACAACAAATTTGTGGAGTGGTTGAAAAACAAGTTTTAATGACGCCAACATAAGTGTATGTAAACTTCCGACTTCAACTGTAGTACAGTAGATATCCCTGGATGTAGGGGTAACAGATGATGTCTGGGTTATGACAATGCAGCACAAGGCAGATATATTACAGTGCCAACAGACTAGCACTTCAGGAACACGCTTCATCTGGGTCTGGTAAACATAGTGTCAACCACTAGCCCAGATTAGCATCTAGCCAAGTGGCTTACCTGAGGATTCGCTGGTCCTCTTCTCCGGTCTGTGTGCGCTTGAGGCGGAACCCCGATGGGACTGGGAGGGGCCAGTGCCGGCCAGAGGTGTGTGGGGCGTGTCCATGGGGGGTGGGCGGAGAGATCCTTCTGCTTCGGTCTGGAGGAGGGGTGGGGGACCAGGACAGGGAATGGGAGACTGAGCGGGAGGGAGAGCGTTCCAGGGGATGCCAGGTGGCATCCTGACCTGGAGACGGGTCCCTCCTGGTTTCGGGCAAAGGGGAGAGAGTCAGAAGAACAATAGAACATTATACATGACTCAAAGTCCCAGTGACATACAACACCAACAGAGGAAAATGATAGGTTTATCAGTTGCACAGTTGTAATCTCAAAATGGTACGATTGGACAATCAGGGCAAAAAAAGAGGTAGTCCTACATTTTAGAAACATCTCTCACCTTGGGGCATTTGGATTCCAGTCTGGATACCTTTGGGGGGGGGGGAAGAAGAGACATGAGTACATCATCCTACACATTATTCATGTGTTATTGTTGGTTTTAACATGTTAGTTAACTTTTGAAGTCTAAGCCGTTGGGGTGTGGTGCTAATTAAATTAAATTGGTCATTTAGCAGAAGCTCTTATCCAGAGCGACTTACAGGAGCAATCAGGGTTAAGTGCCTTGCTCAAGGGCACATCGACAGATTTTTCACCTAGTCGGCTTGGGGAGTAGAACCAGCGACCTTTCGGTTACTGGCACAACGCTCTTAACCACTAAGCTACCTGCCACTAACATATGGAATCGTTTTAAGATGGTCATACCATATTTAGGACCCCTTTAAGTATCCCCAAAAAATTATAAAAAATTAATGAAATATTAAATTAGGCATTTACTACTAAAGCCCATAGAAAGGCATTGAATAACACATTCATAAATGGCAAAAAAGCCAGTAATAATAATAATAATAATAAGGAATAAGGTTCTGAAGTTTCTGTCCTATATCTAGCAGATATAAGTAAGCTCAGGAACATTTAATTTTTTTGGACACATTTAACCCCTTATTTTTGTTGGAACAAAACTACCTCCATACTTCCTTCATTTGTATGGGTTACCTACAGAAGAGTCCTTTTTTTAGGGGTCGTAGAGCAAAACGGAGAACACTATTGTGTTCGTGAGTCTCCCCTTTCCATAGTGGGGTCATAGCTTTTAGCTCAAATGGTTCAGATGCTACAGACAGTAGTTGGCACATCAACGTTACTGACTTCAGACGAGTCCCATTACACTTTTCAAACCATTCGGACGATACAGACCTCAACGTGAGAAGACCGATTTTCAGGATGTCTCATGGTCTGACAAACACCGCTGTAGCTCTGCCACCTTCCACCGCAGATGTGGAAGGCTGACATAGACGGATGTGATGGATTGAGACGCAGCCAATCTCTAAGTTAAACTGATGGATTTTGATGGATTTTTTAAAGTTTTGTTACTTAGACTGATGCACAGGTGCGTCAATAGACTTAAGGATTTTAACTGCCAGCATGGTTTGAACAATACTTTTTTAACCACTCACTTGTTGCGGAGATCTCTGCAGCTAGCTGTGTGGTTGACTGTGTTCACGTGATCGATCCAGTCCTGTGAGGAAAAAACAAAAGAAAATAAAGAAATCATGGTTAGATATCTACCAGAGTCCAGCAGAGATGTGATTGGTATGAACACATTTACACCACCATAGTGCCTATGCTTATGTATGTATTGGGAGAGTTATTTCCTGAATGTATATTTAGGGGTTTTGTCGACATGTATAGGTCTTCCATATCTTGAACGCATTCCTCAACAAGCTAATCAAAAGATATGTATCGATACTACTTGATCATGTTTGAGGCATCAAGTCAAATGGCAAAGTATTAAAGAAAGTTTAAAAATTTGAAGGTATGAAATAAAGATACATTTTGGCTGTGCAACAACCTGTAAAAGAAACAAAATGTATATAAACAGCATTGATAATGTTTTGGTACACTGCAGAAGAGCGAATACTGGGCAAAGTTAGTCCTCTTCACCACAAATACGATTCAGCTTTTGCAGATATCCATGTCTTCTGCAATCTTCATCTTCTTCATCAGCCGAGTATGGGTTAGGCTTAGGCTACTTTTTTGTGGTGCAAATGTTTTATATTTGTAATTATCCTTTAGTTTTTTTTTGTTGTAGTAAAAAAATTAAGAAGTTGAACAACTCAAAAGTAACACCAACCATACATGGATTTACAAAATAATGGGTACGATTACATGCACACAATAATGCGATTATTGTGGCTAGTCAGATTAATATAATAGTTTAATAAAACATTTACATGCTTTGCAAGAAGAACGATTTCCCTAATAATGCTGTTTACATGGACACATCTGGAATCAGGCTACCTGATGCCACGCTGACAAATGCAGAAAATTGCTAATCAAAATATACATTCTACCACAGCGACCATGTTATTTTTGGGAAGCATATTTGATTCTGATTTCGGACATAGAAAGTTTGTATGTGAAAACTACTTGTAAGACGCAAACATTGTTGTTCCGAACTCACTTCACTCTCGCTAAAGAGGGAGGCTTGCTCGGCTGATGCTAGCACAACTGCAGATCAAACACACTGCTGGAATGCTGATTAAGGTGTTTACATGTCCTAATCATTTGAAAGATTGCTCAGAAAACCAGGTGTTTTATTCGGCGTAAGCTCACCAAATTTACAATGTACAAACTGTTTATGTGAATCACAATTGTTTAACCATTGCTTAAAATATGTCTGTTTTTGTAAGTAGAATCCAATATTCTGTGATGTATTTCACTATGTTTTATGCCTGGTGTGTATGTAAAAGTGGTTATGGTGTTTAATGGAAAAATCCACCCAAAAACGAGTTGCTTTTTTTCCTTTCTTAGTCCACTATTGATACAGTCGCGAAGGGTTTTGCGTCATCATGACGATGTGGCACGTGACACTTTGCTTCTTGAAAGTCCAATATCTTGAAAACTTGACTGCTGACATTCAAAACATTTTGGTACTGTTTCAACAGTGGACTAATGATAAAAATACCAAAAGATAGTCTGAGTGGATTTTTCCTTTAACTGCATTGGGCCTTTAAAAGCGTAAAGGGATTTCTTCGGGATTTTGGCAATGAAGCCCTTTATCTACTTCCCAGAGTCAGATCAACTCATGGATACCATTTTTAGATCTCTGTATCCAGTATGATGGAAGTTAGAAGTAGCTTTTGAGCCAAAGCCAACTAGCATTAGTGCAACAACTGGAAGTCTAAGGTATCTACTAGCATGCTAGCAGTTGCCAAAGAATTCCAGTCATTGCGCTAACATTAGTTAGCAATTACACTAACGCTAGTTAGCAACTTCCTTCTAACTGGACGCAGAGACATACAAATTGTATCCACGAGTTCATCTGACTCTGGGGAAGGGCTTCATCGCCAAAATCCTGAAGTATCCGTTTAACAAAAACAAAATCTCTGCTTGGCTAGGTACGGTACTCACCTTAGCCCGTTCACATTGCATGTCGCACAGGGAGCAGGTGTGGGGATACACCTTCGGAGGGTCCGCCGAGAAATCACTTATCATGGTGGGTGTTGGGAGCATCTTGGGGGCACTAGAGCTGCGTTTGGCGCCGGAGGGTCTGGTTGATTTTGACGACTCACTCCTGGCTTCAAACTGTGGCCTTGTTCTGGACCCTTCGCGCTCCGACCGAGATCTCGATGGCGGCTCTCTGACAGGCGTTCGTTTGTGCTTGTGAGCGTCGGGGGATTGGAGCACGCTCCTGTAGTCTTTGTCTTTCTTTGAGTCGGAGGAGTCGTCGTTTGAGTGGTGCCGCCTTTGGGGATTCAGCTTTACGTTTCAAAGACGAGCTGGTGGACTTGTACTCTGGTTTAGCCGCTCTCTCCTTAGGCAGTAGCTCACGTTTGTAAGTGGTCTCTGCCTCCTCCGCCGCCTCTACTCGCGTGGCCGTAGTCGATAACTTTACCACGCCGTTTGCGTCACACTCAGAAAACTCGGGATGTCGGCGACATGAAGGCGCGGGATGCCGCTTGATGTGGAGAAAGACGAGGCGGTGGTGGCAGGTTAGGAATAGGAGGGAGAGTTTGAGAGAACGCAGGAGGGCCTGTGTTTCTGTTTGTTTTGTGTATCTGTATGTCACGTAGGATGAAGGGGCAGTGTGTCTGGTGTTAGCTGGTCGTCAGGGTAGTGGCTGAGAACCTCAGGTCGCCGCTTGACAAGCCGAAGCCGGCCAGGATACTGCCTGCGCTCTCGGTACGTACAGACCCTGCATGTCCCCGCCCTGTGGGATCGACCCTGTGCAGAAACAGGAGCATTCCAGCTTTGCATGCCCCCTCCTGAATGCCCGCTGTTAGGGTTAGCATGAGAGTGGGAGGACTGCTGGAGGTGCTGCTGCTGATTGAGACCAAAGAGTTTACTGGGAGTCTGGTAGTTGGACCAGTCCACATCCTGCATCTGACTCTGCTGGTCATCGCAGGAAAGCGAGACAAGGTTGTTGCTGTTGGAATAGCCAGTCTCTGACCTCTCACCCTGACCGACCCGTGCATGCGGAGGTCTACACCGAGCTGCCGGGAGATCTGGGTATTCTGGTTGAGTAGGCGGTGGTCTCGGTCCCCTCCCGCCTGAACGCGGACAGAGATGGCCGACTCCAGCTCCTCGGGTAGCGGTGTTTGCGGCGGGAACTGACCCACCTGGTAGCTGTTCATCTGGGCCATATTGTTGCCGTCCGTAGAGCGGCCCGGTTGTTGGTATGGCATGATCCTGGGCCTGTTGAAGGGCGCCCCGGTTGCTGAGGCTGGTACATGACGGGGTGCGCTGCTGAGCGATGTTGCTTGGCAGCTGCTTGCTGGAGAATGTTGAGCAGGGCCAGTTGCTGGTGCCGTGGTTACTGGCAGCGCGATGACGCGAGTTGGTGCAGGGCTAGCTGGGCTTCGATCTGTGCCAGACGGATAGCCGCGTCCAAAGAGGAAAGGGCTCCCGGCCTATGGTACCGGCGCTGGCTGCTCCCTCTGCCCAAGCTGATAGAGGGTAGGAGCTGGGATCGACTTTCTGTGAGCAACGCAAAGCTGAGAGGTGGAAAGCAGAAACAGGATTACAGATGCTGGGCCTCCTTATATTTGATTTGTTTTTTAAATTATTTCTTCTTTTAGATTTTCTTACAGGAGGGGTCCCTATGAGAAATGTCTAAGATTTCACTGTTTGTTTCCTTTTAAATTGAGTGGTTAGGGGAGGGAAAATTCCATTATCTTCATCTTCTCTCAAACGTCTTGCAGTCATGCTCTTTGCAGGGTGGAAAAGCAAAGCAATGTTATGTAACTAATCAACACCATTAGACTTACCGCCAATTTGATACAAACGCCAATAAAATAATAACATGTGTAAATACAACAATGAAAGGTACCCAAGGCCACTTGTTTTAGACCTACCCACCACACTAACAATTTTCTGGGAAAATGTCTAAACTGAGCTAAGGGCATGTTTAGATGTCCTATAAGGATGGACCCGTGGCTACTTGTATTAGGTGTCACAGAAAACAGGCCTTCACTTACCCTAGCACAACTCAATCTCCTAAAACATATCTCCTTTGTGGCCTGCAAATGCATTGCTTTGAATTGGATAAAAGACCAGAAACCTACTATAAAAATCAGTGGTATTATGAGACATTGAAAAGGCTGTCACTGGAGAAAACAAATTTCATATTTCAGAACAAAGACGGGGGAAATATGCTATCTTTCCCCTAATCCTCCAGATACCCTGAGAAGTGTAATGGGTAATAAGAAAGAATGTATATTTTTGTTAATGTAATAAAAATGTAATAATGTTATGTAATAGGCCTCCTGTGGCTCAGTTGGTAGAGCATGGCGCTTGCAACGCCAGGGTTGTGGGTTCGATTCCCACGGGGGACCAGTATGAAAAATGTATGCACTCACTAACTGTAAGTCGCTCTGGATAAGAGCGTCTGCTAAATGACTAAAATGTAATATACAGGTAACTGTCAAAATAAAGTAAATGCCAACATAAAGTGTCTTAATAGGGCGTTGGACCACCACGAGCCGCAGAACAGCTTCAATGCGCCTTGGCATAGATTCTACAAGTCTCTGGAACTCTATTGGAAGGATGCAACACCATTCTTCCACAGGAAATTCCATAAGTTGGTGTTTTGTTGATGGTGGTGGTGGCATATAGCATATGGTTTACATCGTTTCCATTCATCAAACCATTTAGTGACCACTCGTGCCCTGTGGATGGGGACATTGTCATCTTGGAAGAGACCACGCCCATCAGGATAGAAATTCTTCACCATAGGTTGAAGGTGATCACTCACTCAGTATGGCTGTGTATTTATTGGCATTTACCTTGCCCTCTTAAGGGACTGGACCTAAACCAAACGATCACTTGGGTGAACTGTTGGCATCATGGAAATTATTATTCTAATTCTATAGTTAGAATATAATAGTGGACACTTTGAATACAGTGTTGTTTGACATGACAATGAACAAAAATGCCAGGGAGGAGACAGGGTAGCAACCAAAGAGTTGATAAGTGTTTCCTAGGGGGACCCTATAATCTTTGTGTACATTTAATGTTCTCTTACCTACATCATGTAGCTAACATATTCAGGCTTCACGTCTCCCTCCTTAATTTAGAAGATACTGTTGCACAAACATTCTGATTTAGGTCTACACCATCACTTGTATTATCAGGCTGCATAGCTAGTTACGCTTGCTCTGACTCAGTACATTTATTAGCTAGCTAGCCAGCTAACTGGCAATTAGCATTAGCGGCTAACACGATTTAGGCCCAACTTGCTACGAAAAGACAAACTAGCCATTTGCAGATGTAAGAAACACAAACTAATAGTGTAATTATAGAACACTTGTGGATTGATATTAGAAGCAAAGTGAAAACATTGCTGCATGTGCTGCATTGACACAAGTCTATCATGGTGGAGGAACAACAAATGCGCTCCATGAGTGACAGGGGCGGGGCTAGGTCTGTGTGGAAAGCGGCATAGAGACAGAGCGAAAGAGATGATTCAAGTAGCGGCGTAAACTATAAAAATGGACGTTACAAATGTCGTATCAGATTTGACGGGCAAATATTCAAATACCGTTATAGAAGGTAAAGTAAAACCCAAACCGTCCGCATCAATACCGTACATTGTAAAATACGGTATACCGACCAGCCCTATGTCACTTTTGTTTTCGGGTTGCTTATGTTATGTTTTACATAATCTGTTCCTTGCTTGTATTCAAATACATGTACAATTTGATATGATGTTGACCTGAAACAAGGAAAATTATGGGAAAAAGTATTATTCATAAATTCTATAGACGCCCAAACAGCAGTATTTTTTTACACAGATTTCAGATGACAGAGCGATTCAATCGGAAAGGCGTCTGCATGCTTCCCAGCTGAAACAGTTCAGAACAGTTTGTGCATATTATGATATTTTTGTGACATTTTTGTTCGTTTTTGACTTCGATAAGGGTTTCCTCAGCTGTTCAGGCACACAACTGTTTTTCTCGAGGCAAGCCGAAGTCGCAGTCGAGTTCACGCCTTTCATCTGTGACTGGTCAACAGTAGGGATTTTTTTTTAAGTCTGTTGTCATTCAATGAGACGACTCATTGTCATGCACATTTTTTCATTGACAACACGGCACCAAACATCTTAGTTAGATGTAAAATTGGGCACTAAGATCTCCTCAGCAAAAACATAAAAATTAATGACAGATTTCTTGAGTTATCTTAGATTAATTCTGACTTTTGAGGAAGTGTATACTGGCTACGTGAGTCTCAAAACAGACAAAGTACTATTGCTGCCTTTTTTCTCATTTTTCAAGCAACGGTATTTTAAGGTAGTATGCGAGCAACACTCCTTCGGTTCGCCTAGGTGCCAGTCCAACTGAAGCACGCCCACGCCTTACCGAGTCGATGAGTAAACGTCCGTCCCATTTTGCCATTAGACTCATATGATAGTCTATTGAGAGGTCCAACAGTATCCTGCACAGATTCAGTCACTGATCAAGCAAGGTTGTGTGGATATTAGGATAGGTTAGTTAGCAGCTACTCTGGGTTGGCATCATACACCAGCCTCCGAAGAGCAGAAGTTCTATGCATAAGAAAGGACTAGTTTATAGCTAGAGCACTGACTGTCAATAGGATTCTGATCAATTGACAACAACTGGAGCAGTAACTAGCAACATACCCCATTGATAGAAGCTAACGCCTATTGATGACAGCAGTGGAGATGGAGCTATAGGAGGACGGGCTCATTGTAAAGGCTGGAATGGAATAAATGGAACAGTATCAAACGCAAACATCTGGAAACCACGTTTGACTACGTTCCATTAATTTAATTCCAGCCATTACAATGAGCCTCCTCCTAAGCTCCTCCCACCAGCCTCCACTGGATGATCATATCTTCTGGCTGTAAGAGACCAGACGCCTTCTAAACTTTAACATGCATCACTTGCAGAAAATGTTTGGAAACATAAGGAATGTATCTTTCATATCAACAAGAAATACTTTTCAAAAACTAAAAGGTTAAATTACTACACACCATTATAGGGTTAGGTTTCCCACACTGCCATATTTGCATGTTACAGTGCTTGTTTATGGAAAACGGCAGAGTCAACTATCTGTGCTAATTAGCTATCTGCGTCTCCTAACACCTGGGTGTAAACAGAAGATGGACCCCACAAACGTGTTGTCACTGAAAATACTGTCAGCTGCAACTGTGTTAAACCTGGTTAAAGGTCGACCTTTGGCAAGAAAGAAAAAAACAGTCCAACCCCTCTTTTCTCAATTTTCGAACAGAAATGGGGTGTGCCTTTGGTGGTTAGTCAATGTGTCATTCTAAACCGTCCAGTTGGTTACAACTTTTGGATGTAGTCTGACATAAAAGCAACAGAAGAAGAAAATGGTGCCGTCTGACATAAACGCAACAGAAGAAGAAAATGGTGCCGTCATTCTGGTCATGCGCACCGAAACCGACATAGCTAGTTCGTTAGCTAAGCTAGCCACTTTACCTAGCAAGTACTGTAACTCCATGTGTTGACGTCATTTCACAGGATTTGTTTTTGGAGAAATGGCACTTTGGTCAAATATCTTATTAATCCAATTTTGTTTTTAAGCATTAAATGACCTGGTATGATGGTGCATTGATCAGTAACACAGTTTAAATACGTTATGGGTAGAGCATTGCGCTTGCAACGCCAGGGTTGTTGGTTCGAGTCCCACGGGGAGCCAGTATGAGAATTTTTTTTTAAATAAATGTATGCACTCACTAACTGTAAGTCGCTCTGGATAAGAGCGTCTGCTAAATGACTAAAATGTAATGTTTGCCCAAAGTCGACCTTTAAAACAGTGTACAGTAACTGCATGTTTTCCATTCGTGAAATTATTTTGATGTGATATGAAAGTAGAGCGCTTTATGTGGAGTATTTGGCTGCCAGAGCCAATTCTTGCCTCTAAATATAACATGTATTAAGGCCCTTGGACTATAAGGAGTAACGGTAGGCTCTTTAGTCCATTATCCGGCTACTAGGCAACATACATATCTGTAGCTGGCCGGTTATTAATTATATGAGCTAGATCGCTAATATAACACGATTTTCTCTAACTGTTCTGTAAAGTTAGCCTATACAATATATATACAAACTGCACCAGATGTCAAATGCAGCTTAATTACAAACGCCTTGATGCGCTTTGACGCTGACCAGTTGAAATGAGGACAGTTAGCTACAATGCTATTTAGCTAGTTAACAAGAAGACTAGCTAGCTAACGCGCCTTTTAAGCAAACTGCTGCAACGCCATTATATTGGCTAGTAACGTTACCTACCAGCTGTGCACTAGTGCAAATACATTCCGCATTTTATAACTTACGTTTGCGGATAAACGTTTCAACATTGACTAGGTACAGTGTCCGACAAAATTGCAGCTTTCCAGGCCTAGGTTAGCTAACTAGCTGCATTGCAAAAGCCATTTTGTTTTTGCCGCGATGCCAGCAGAACAAGGAAGCATGCATGGTATTTTGCTCCCTGAATGAACGGTGATTGATATCCGTAAATTGATATTTTTGAAAATAATCTGTTTAGACACTAGCTACCTGTCATACAATACCGGGTGTGGTTCTTTGTTTGTCTTCCGTGGATCTGTAGAAATCGGCTCTTCTCTTGCCTGTGATGAGGGATATGGCAGCCTGCGCCAAAAGCCCGACAATGAAAACAGAGGCGACTAATCGAGAGCAGAACCAATGGTAATATCGAAGGCATTGAATCCAATCTATTGCGTTTTTTCTGCAAAAATATCCACCATCACACATACAGTATCTTATTTTCTATACAAATGTGTAAATTATAGTTATTCATCACTATATAATTTATTTAAACTACAAACAACGTTTCCACCACAGTACCAGCATAAATCAGAGTTATTTAGGTTCCTATTTGCAATGTTTTGTAAAGTTAGACAGATTGCATATTTGGTCAATATTTTGATATTAGACATTTGTTATGGGAATCTGTTGTTACATTCTTCTGTATTAGATACCTACTGTTATGATAGTGTCATATCATGTACCACGTACACATTATTTTTTTCAAAAACAGCACATAAATTCAGGATGAGGCTAAATTAGGATTTGAGACTGCATCAACCTCAACACTACTATGTCATTCTCTTAACAATGCAAACATGTCTAAACTGAATTTTTAAATCACTCCTGTCGGGAATTAATAAAGTTGTATCGAATTGATATTCGGTGTGTCTGTGGCCAGCTCCCATGACGCTCTCATTAGCTCGTCACCCTGACTAATTATCACTTTGTAACGCACTGCCTCTCATTCCCACTTTCGCGGTCACATTAAACTGCTGTCATCCACACACTGAGAGAGAGAGAGTATAGACAGAGGCTGTGTACTGAGAAAGATAAATAGTGTGTTTGTGAGATACAGGCCTAGGTCCTAGAATGTGCATTTTGTGTGTGTGTGTGTGTGTGTGTTTATGAGAGACAGAAGCTGTATGTTTAAAGACGGAGGGAATGATGGAGAGAAGGAAGGATGAGAAAGAGAAGGAATGAGAGCCGGAGTATTTAAACATGCCACAGACATCTGATCCAAGCACTGTATTCGATACCAGAAACATTTAAAAAAGACACAGAAACACGATCCATCCATGCCGGCCGGTAATCGATGCGGGATGAACTATCTGACAACATTATGTACTGTATGAGCTATGCAACATCTCTCCAGGGGTTTGGTGGTGGTGTTGGTCAAATGACTTGCCTCTCAATCATAACCTGTCATAACTGGTTGCTGTTGCATCACCAAAGTGCACCAGTGGGCAATGTCTGGTGAAGCAAGGCTACGTACCCCCGGCAGCCGATACTAGGTTTAGAGACATGTAAGGGGGATGACAACACACAACCCCTACCATTGACTCCCATTTACATTTACATTTTAGTCATTTAGAGACGCCTTATCCAGAGCGACTTACAGGAGCAATTAGGGTTAAGTGCCTTGCTCAAGGGCACATTTACGTCATTTAGCAGACGCTCTTGTCCAGAGCGACTCAAATTGATGCATTCAATAAGCCAGTGGGATAACCACTTTACAATTTTTTTTTTGGGGGTAGTAGAAGGATTACTTTATCTTATCCCAGGTATTCCTTAAAGAGGTGGGGTTTCAAATGTCTCCGGAAGGTGGTGAGTGAACTCCACTGCGGGGGGAGGGGGTAGAAGGATTACTTTATCCACCTCACCTCTGAGTCAGATTGTATATGTTTCTTCTTCATCATGCAAATTCTCTCTCTCTCTCTCTCTCTCTCTCTCTCTCTCTCTCTCTCTCTCTCTCTCTCTCTCTCTCTCTCTCTCTCTCTCTCTCTCTCTCTCTCTCTCTCTCTCTCTCTCTCCTCTCCATCCCCACCCACACGCTGTATAAGTTTCCACACATGCTGGGGTTGTCTCCCTTCGCCCCAAGGCCCCTACCCTCGCCACTGCACCTGTTCGCAGAGTTAAATTGACCCTTAGCCTCCTGCCTCAGCCTCACGACAATCATTATTTATTGGACAGAGAGGCACATTATTCAAACACCTGTCTGAATGGATAAACAAGTGTTCACAATGTTGACAAGACAGGGTAAGGAACAGACGGACGGGACGGGCTGGCAAACAGGGCAGGGAGATAAGTGGATCATGAGGAGCAGCATTAGCTAATGAAGATTTACGACAGTGCATTCGGAAAGTATTCAGACCCTAGACTTTTCTCCACATTTGTTACATAACAGCCTTATTCTAAAATTAATTAGTTGTTTTTTTCCTCATCAATCTACACACAATACCCCATAATGTCAAAGCAAAAATGCTCTGTTAGGTTGGATGGGGGAGCCGTCCTACAGCTATTTTCAGGTCTCTAGAGATGTTTGATCTGGTTCATGTTCGGCTCTGGCTAGGCCACCAAGGACATTCAGAGACTTGTCCCAAGCCACTCCTGCATTGTCTTCTCTGTGTGCTTAGATTCATTGTCCTGTTGGAAGGTGAACTCTTCGCCCCAGGCTGAGGTCCTGAGCGCTCTGGAGCAGGTTTTCATCAAGCATCTCTCTGTACTTTACTCTTTTCATCTTTCCCTAAATCCTGACTAGTCTCCCAGTCCCTGCCGCTGAAAAACATCTCCACAGCATGATGCTGCCACCACCATCCTTCACCGTAGAGATGGTGCCAGGTTTCTTCCAGAGGTGACGCTTGGCATTCAGGCCAAAAGGTTCAATCTTGGTTTCATCAAACCAGAGAATATTGTTTCTCATGGTCTGAGAGTCCTTTAGGTGCCTTTGGCAAACTCTGCTGGGCTGTCATGTGCCTTTACTGAGGAGTGGCTTCTGTCTGGCCACTCTACCATAAAGGCCTGATTGGTGAGTGCTGCAGAGATGGTTGTCCATGGGAAGGTTCTCCATCTCACAGAGGAACACTGGAGCTCTGTCAGAGTGACCATCCGGTCCTTGGTTCACCTCCCTGACCAAGGCTTTTCTCTCCCGATTGCTCAGTTTGGCCGGGTGACCAGCTCTAGGAAGAGTCTTGGTGGTTCCAAACTTCTTCCATTTAAGAATGATGGAGGCCACTGTGTTCTTGGGGACCTTCAATGCAGCAGACATTTTTCGTGACCCTTCCCCACAGATCTGTGCCTTGACACAATCCTGTCTCGGAGCTCTACGGACTTAAATCCGTCGACCTCATGGCTTGGTTTGCTCTGACATGCACTGTCAACTGTGGGACCTTATAAGACTGGTGTGTGCCTTCCAAATCATGTCCAATCAATTGAATTTACCACAGGTGGACTTCAATCAAGTTGTAGAAACATGTCAAGGATGATCAATGGAAGGTGTTTATGTTTTTACATTTTTAATAAATTGGCAAACATTTGAAAAAAACTGTTTTTGCTTTGTCATTATGGGGTGTTGTGTGTAAACTGATAAGGAAACAATTCTAATTAAATTAATTTTTAGAGCAAGGCTGTAACATAACAAAATGTGGAAAAAGGGAAGGGGTCTGAATACTTTCCTCAATGCACTGTGCCATCTTTAGGTGTACCCTATAAATACCAAGCATATGGCAAAATGACAAGATGGATGCTGTTGCTAGGGCATGTTGCATGAGCATGTGATGACAAACCAATGACTACTGTCCGTCCATGACGGTGGAGGGTGTTTTCAGTTATTTCACCCAGCTAAGGGAAAATAAGATGATGATGAGGATTATGGTGATAATGATCATGGTGATGCATGTGACATGTTGTTATTTTCAAAGGTAAAAATATGGTTATTGTTCTGGGGAAAAAACATTGAGAAGATGTCTGTAAATCCTTTCCATAAACTGTGTCTGTGTGATTACGCTTTCAAATCAATAGTTCATAAAGCTTTATAAAACGTCCTGTCTATTCCTGTAGGCAACGAATTTATATAACAATTTAAGACTTCATATCAAATTGATAATCAAACCTCACAATCGGACCACACAGAGAAAATAGCATATCTCTATTCCCAACAGGCCGTCTCGACTAAATAAGATGACCATGTGTCTTGCTACCAGAAACATCCCCAACAGTATAATCTCACTTTTCATCATGTGTCTCCGTGAGACCCAACACTCTCTTATATCAGCCGCCCAGCGTCCTCAGAATACAGACCTCCAGCTACTACTGCTCCGCAACTGTATTGGTGTGTGGTTGTCGTTGCTGCCGAATAGCCTATCCTAGATGCTGGGGACACATTAATATGGCAGATAGGGGGAAGTACTACAAGGTGGCGCCTCCTTCAAGGTGGAGGGGGAGTCGGGTTGGGAAGATACGTGGGCAGGGGGTTTCAAATCAACCCGGGAAACGAAGAGGAGACACTGTATTGATTTGCTGCAGACAGGATGAAAATGATACGGTGATTCACGTGGGACAAACAGAGCTGGCGGGGTAGCTTTCTCACCTGCCATGGTGTTTGCATCATCAGCAGTCACTTGGCAGCAAGGGAAGGACAGATTGGGTTTACAGTGCTGCATAATGGATTGGCTTCCAGGCTGGGATGCGATATCGTCAATGTGTAATACAGCACGTAGTGTGGGACTAATTGAGCAGGTGGTGGACTGGAGAGCATCCAGCCAACTGAACTCACAAGTCAGACTTCCATGCTAGAGCAAATCTCTCCTCGGGACCCCAGCCGTTCCATGTGTTTGATGTAGATTCAGGAGCAACAGCTGATTCAACTTGTCAACTATTTAATTATCAAGCCTTTAAATAGGTGAATCAGTTGGGCAATTTCAAGGCTACAACTAAATTGTGAAACTACTGGGGGGGGGTACCAGAGGAGTGCTTTGAAAAACCACTGTGCTAGAGAGGTATCTCAGCAGCCACCTTGAGGTTGAACTGGCTAACCTTGAGGTTGAACTGGCCCCTAACATTGAGTAAGGTTGAACTGGCACCTAACCTTGAGGTTGAACTGGCCCCCTAAACACAGACCTAGAATCAGATGTCCTGAGCCCAAATCCTCATAAGGGGATAGAACATATCTGACCCTGGGACCAGCGGTTAGGTCAAACTCCTATCAACTCTGACAATACAACAGCAAGAAGTTAGACCAAGTAATAACCACAATCAATAGGGAAAGGTAAGTTTTGTTTGACACATAATGAACACTCCCTCAGTAGGATTAATCAATATGCCCACTGTTTGCCTAGATGACTGCCACTGTATCTATTGCACCCAAGGGGATTGGATGAATCACTCAATGTAACACCCCTGAAATGCCCGTTGGTCCCCCACCCCGACCCCTTCATGACTTTTGAGCGGCACGCGGTAGTCTGGGGTGTAAATTCAGAGCGCCGCCAGCCGTTCCGTTCCACACCCTCAACAACACCGCAGAGTGGCTGAGCCATCAGCAGCTCTATGCAAATTACTGGGCAATACAAATGCAGAATGGCGATTCAATGCGAGAATGTAGCACTGTAGAAATGAAAAAATGTACCGTAGGGTTTAAGTGCTACCTTGGCTGCAGAATACCAGTAGTGAGGAGGAGAGTTAAAAACTATCCACCAACTAAACCATATGCTCTCTCTCCCTCTCTCTCCCCAGCAGTTCATTTAGCTCACACTCTCTCTCTCTGACACCATGTCTCTAAGTGCTTATCCACGAAAGGTGCTTAGGACATAAATCTTTTTAGACTCTTATTTTTAGAACCAGGTCTGTGATGTGGTGTGGTAAAGCCAGCTGGCACATCACTTCCCAAGACAACGTACCAAATGGCAGCTTTTTGCATACAGTGCATTACTTTCGAAAGTAGTAATACTTATTTGGCTGAATAGGTGCTATTTGGGATGCTGCCTAAGACTCCTCTCGCTCCCAAGAGTGAAGGAGGTCACTGCTGAGACTGGGAGTGAATCTGCAACTACAGCAGAACCCACTCTACTGAATTTCGCAGCTTCTAGTTGGTGAAAACATGCTGTCACACCTAATGCCTTAAGCTAAAAAGTGCCTGAGCGATAGCTTTATAAATGGATGATATGTAATGCTAATAACCAGGCTACGTAGTGCCTGTTGGGCAGCAGCTATTCGCAAGTGATTTACTGCTGGGCAAATACAATGATTTACGCTACTTTCCTAACCGATCTATGCGCTATCAGTGTCCGCTCTAGCACATTGCTAATTAGTGTATTTAGCAAAGACGCGCTAGACATTTGCGGAGAGCACAGCACCACTTAAAACTGAACCCAGAAGAACCTGATGATTAGTGCATTAGCAGGACTTTATGTTCCTAAGCAGGCAATGGGATATAGGCAACTCGTGTTTAATAAGCACCCAGAATAGTTTGGCGCATTTTCAGCTAAGCCACATAAGAGACAACAATAGAAGACCAGTGGTTCTAACCCGGTCTGAAAGGTCTCCCAATGCTCCATTTTTGTTTTTAGCTGTGGACAAACGGCGTGATTCAACTCTTATTGAGGGTCTAGATGATTAGTTGCCAGACAAGTTGAATCAGGTGGTGCTTGTCTGGGACTATAATAAAAAAAGTGTACTGTTGGGGGTATTTGAGGACCGGAGTTGAGAACCACTGTTATAGACCATCTCTGATTTTTGACACTTTATTCTCTGCTGCATCTATAGTTGAGTTATACTGCCCTGACGTGCCGTTCCGACACATTTGGGTATCATAAACGCCATGAAGACGGTTTCACTGACAAGTTGTCTTGTGATTACATCTTAATTGCAGCTCACGCAGAGAATTTTGTTTCCTCTGAGCATGACACATTCAAAGCAATGCTCTACAGCAGGGTTTGGCCAACTCCAGCCCCCCCGGGGGCTCTGAGTGGTGTCACAGTTTTGCCCCAGACCCAGCTACACACACCCGATCTTCAATAGTCAACTGATTATGATCTTCAGTTTAGATGAAATTTTGATTAATCAGCTGGGATGGGGAAAAGGTGTAATACTCACTCCAGCCCCCGAGACTGGAATTGCCAATCCCTGTCCTTCTGGGTCCAGTGTGTCTCAAGTGTGTGATTGATGAGAGGAATAAGTGGAGGAGGGAGTCCTCTCAGCCTCTGGGTTACTTCGCAAGACCCCAGAACTCCTTACCCAGATCTGAGAGTGCTCCCACTCAGATCTCCCCTTTGCATAAACTGACTTTCCAAACTGCTTCTCCAACAGATGAGCCCAGTAATTGTGATAGAGGCAGATGTGAATCTCTCAAGTGACTGAAGGCCAAACAGCCCTAGGTATTCACTGAGTTAAGCGACTGAAGTGCTGAAACAGTCTCGTTAGGTATACCCATGCACAAAGCATAATCAGAAACATAACAGCACTTGTGAAGAAGGCCAGAATAGACGTTGGTCTTGTGGCTCAGTCGGCAGAGAGCATAGCACGCAAAGCCAAGGGTCGCGGATTCACCTGCCAGCTATCCATAATTAAATCTGCTGCCTCTAGAGGTTTATCTGGATATTTCACTTGATCTGGTGATTTTGACTTTTTAACAAATCAACATGAAACGTTAAGCAGTCATGCCTTGTGGTGTTTAAAGTAGTGTTTAAGCCAGGTATTGATTCATTGATTCCCTGACCTACAAAGCCGTCAAATGACCGGCCTGAGGTTGATTCACGCCTTTAGTTTACAAGCCCACTGTTGCGAAAGCGCAGTCCGACCTAGCCACAGAGACAAGAAGCACAATTATGAAGGCCCTCAATTCCTCAGTGGCCACCAGACCTGTCGCTACTGCATGTGTATAAACGCATTGTACTGTTTCTCTCTCGCATCAGCCCTGACATGGCCAACCTTTAGAGTGGGTTATTTTAGATCCTACAACTGGGTGTTACAACAATGTCAGTGGGAACACACGCAGTTTGATGAGGTATAGAAGCAGTGCACATACGCAGTGGTGTTTTCACGGTCATTCTGAGAGATCATTCTGACTGTAGAAACAGACACTGGCTGTTAAGAGAAGATCATACAGCACATGTCATGATATGATCATTTGGCTTTTATTTAGGACCCTGTTTGAACATCTAATCAAGTAGGTTTCCAAAGACTCATGCTAAGCCCTAGAATGTGGTTAATGAGAGGGTTAAAGGTCACGCACAGACAGTAGAGATACTGTCTACAGTAATCCAGGTGTTAGCAGGAAAATAGTGGTAACCTAGGGGTGTTAGCAGGGAAAACAGTGGTAATCCATGGGGTGTTAGTGTAGGAAAGAGTGTTAACCCAGGGTGTTTGCAGGAAAACAGTGAAACCTAGGGGTGTTAGCAGGGAAAACAGTGAAAACCGCAGGAGGTGTTAGTAGGGAAAACAGTGGAAACCTAGGTGTTAGTAGGAATGGTGAGAACTCCAGGGATGTTAGCAGGGAAAATATTGGGGAGAAAGACTCAGAGGGTTATTAGGAACACAGTGAAACCTAGGCAGCAGCAAGGAAAACAGCAAGGAAAACAGTGGAAACTAGGGTGTTAGGTAAGGAAAACAGTGGAAACTCCAGGTGTCCTCTGCAGCTCAGCTGGTAGAGCACGCTTGTAACCCCAAGGCAGGGTTCAATCCCGACCATCACACATATTGTAAAATGTATGCACGCATGACTGTAAGTCGCTGTGATAAAAGCGTCTGCTAAATGGCATATTATTATTTATTATAAAACAGTGGATTGTAGGCTCAGTATACTCAACTCGTGTCAAGTGCCAACTCAGAGTCAAGCCAGAACAGTCACTATTACAGCCATGGACAACCCTATCAACTCTACTTCTGTTCTGGCAGGCCTCTACAAACTTGAATATGTTATCTAAAGGACAGTAAACAATCCAACACAAAGCCATAAGACCTGTACAGGGTTTTTAAAAAGGAATGCTACAGGTGAGACTGCTCTCTCGTTTCCCGTCAGATGACCAGTGCCTGTGAGTGATATAGGCAGCTACGTGGCTGCTAATCAAACTCATGGGCTGCCAGTCGAAACGATATCCCATATCCTCAGAGAGGGTGAGAGAAAGAGACTTGTTAGCAAGACTCCTCCTCCTCTGTCTGCACAGCCGGTGGCTCTGAAGTTCTGTTGGTTTTTACAGCAGGTATTTATTTGCCCTAAAGATGTCCTTATCAGGGCACGACGCACCACATGTTTCAACTTAGCATCCTCAACTTAACTCCCACCTCCCACCGACCAAGTACATTAAACAGCTGATTTGATTGTTTAAACTTCAGTTAGTTAGTAGCAAACCTATGATTATGGATGATTCATTGATGTCATGAGTCATTGTCTTTAATGCTTACATGGTATTTTGAGACTACTATACAGGATTCACTCAATACCGGCTAACGCTGCTGAATAGTTTACATGGCATTAGAGACTACTATACAAGAATCACTTTTAATACCTCGCTAACGCTGCTAATGCTTACATGATATTTAGAGACTACTATACAAGAATCACTCCCCCAGTACCTCGCTAAGGCTGCAAATGCCATTATATTTAGAGACTACTATGACAGGAAATCAGTCCTTAATACCTCGCTGCTAAGTAATGTTTACTTATTAAAATAAATAATTGTCCCATATGTTTTAGAGAAAGATCCTGTCATTAAAATCCTCTACATATAATCTCAGGATATAGGTACATTGAATACAGTAGTCCTTCACAGTAGGGTGATCACATGTTGTCCCAGATTGTGCGTCCCCCAGATTTTGTCCTTTGTCCCACATCCCGCAACCAAACAATCATGTCCTGCATTTGATCAACAAATTCAAATGCAACCCCGCCTAGGAAAAAGAAAAGTCGCTGATTGGTCCTGTATTTAATTCAGTCATTCCAGCCCGTTTCTGTAGCCGGCATATACCAAGAAAGATGCATACAGTATGATAAGGACGGTACAGGTGATGTTAAAACCCTTCTCCAGTCATTGTTGATCGAGATCTTCTCTGCGCAAGACGAGACGTAGGTCAAATGTCAGGCCTATCATCAACCAATCACATTTCAAATCCTTCAAGGCTAAATTCAGCTAAACTGGGAGGGACAGTTGTGCCAAATACTTACAAAAGTTACTTGATGAAGAGTTACAAAAGCAAGTAAATATCTGCATTGTAATTGCAAAGATAGACAGGCGGTACTTGTCAGCCTTATGATATTCTCCATGTCGGCTAGTTGACGTTCAACACATTTGCTACCACCAATCCCGCTTGAAATGTTCCCATCCTAATCGTTTTGTTGTCTACATTCCCGAGCACCAACCAGAATTGTTTTGTCACATATTGCCAGATAGCTCAAAAATCCGCTCACATGTGGTTCTAGTTTCTGGGGATCATCACATTTCTGCGATGAGGTAAAAGAGGACTAGCTATGTTTTAATTAGCTCCAAAATATGGGCACCCTCATAGATATCATCCTGACTAATGTACTCTCTAAATACATCTCCGCTGCCCTCAACCAGGACCCCAGCTGATCACTGCCCTTACTGCCTGCGTCTGTGACAGTCCATGTTCAAACGACCACCCTCATCACTGTCAAACGCCTGGGGTGCAAACATTTGGGAAGGAAAGCACAGCCTCTAATTGGACCTGGCCCGCATCCTGATGGATATTGACCATTCAGTCAGTAGAGAATGCCTGGTTGTTCTTTAAAAAGTGCTTCCCTCCATCTTAAACAAGTTACTGCCCTATCTGCACCCAGAACTAAGAACAGATATAGCCCTGTTCACCCGGTGACTTGACTGCCCTGACCAGCACAAAACATCCTGTGGTGTACTGCATTAGCACGAACAGCCCTGCAATATGCAAACCTTTTCAGGGAAGAAAGGAACCTAATATACACAATGTTAGGAAAATAAAGGCTGTGCTTTTCAAACAGAAATTTGTATCCTTGTAGCACTAACTCCAAAGGTTTTGGGGACACCAAAAGTCCATGGAGAATAAGAGCACCTCCTCCCAGCTGCCCACTGCACTGAGGCTAGGAAACACTGTCACCCCCAATAAATCTATGATAATCAAGAATTTCACAAGCATTTACATGTAATGGGTCACGCTTTCCACCTGGCTACCTCCCCACCCCCGCCACCAGCTCCTGGGCACCTCCACTGCAAACTTGCCCATGCCCCCTCCCCGCTTCTCCTTCACCCAAATTCAGATAGGGCTGATGTTCGGAAAGAGCTGTTGCAAAACTGACCTTCATAAATCAGGCCAATAGATAATCTGGACCTCTTTCTTTCTTTCTAAAATTATGAGTTTAAACAAGTTTGCAACCCCACACACAAAGCCTGTTCAAACTCTCTTCGTGACGTCTGAGATCCCCAGAGATTGAGGCTGCCACGTCATCCTCTCCTCCCAAAGCCGTGCTGATACTTTAGATCCAAACTGTTACAGACTCCATATTCATCCTGCCCTGCCTTTCGAAAGTATTTGAGTTTGCCACAAACAGATCACAGACCATTTCGAATCACACCGCACCTTCTCCTCCGCTATGCAATCTTGGCTCGGCTGGTCATGGGTGCAATCTCAGCCACGCCTCAAGGTCCTAACGATATTATAACCACGATCGATAAATAGACAGTACCTGCAGCCGCTTCTACTCGACTTGGCTGGCTTTCGACTCTGTCAAATCACTGCATTCTTATTGGCAGACTAACAGTTATCTTGGTTTCTCAAATGACTATTTCACTTTTGGTTCACCAACTACTTCAGATAGAGTTCACCGTGTTTCAAATCAGAAGGCCCGTTGTCTAGGACCCATGTCTCTATAAGCGTTGTGTTCACCTTCGGCCGACTCTATTCTTCTGCTTATAACAATGATGTCGCCCCGTGCTGCTGGTGACTTTCAGATCCACTCCACGCAGACGACACCTTACTTTGTACACCGCCTTCATTGGACACTGTCAACAAAACCAAACGAGCTTCACGCTATAAATACAATCCTTCAACTGCTCTTAAACGCTAATAATACAAATTAAATGCATGCCTTTCTAATCGAACGCTGCTTGCACCCGCCTGCCCAACTAGAATCACTACTTCCGTGGGTCTGACCTAGGTCATGGACAACTAAAAATACCTAGGTGTCTGGGTTAGACTGAAAACTCTCCTTCCAGACTCACATTAAGCATCTCCAATCCAAAGTTAAATCTAGAATCGGCTACTATTTCCCAACAAAGCCTCCTTTCCACTCATTACGCTGCCAAACATGCCCTTGTAAAACTGACTATCCACCATCCTGACTTCTGGGCGATGTTACTTGGTATAAAATAGCTCTAACACTCTCTACTTAGCAAATTGGATGTAGCTCCATCATGCACATTAGTTTTGTCACCAGCCCCATATACTACCCACCATTGTGACCTACGGCCTCGCTTGTTCGGGCCTTCACTACATATTCGCCGCCAAACCCACTGGTCTATGTCATCTATAAATCACTGCTAGGCAAATCTCAACCTTATTCAGCTCATTGGTCACCATAGCAACACCTCCACCCAGTATGCGTTCCAGCATGTATATCTCACTGTCATCCCCAAAGCCAACACCTTGTCCTAGCCTGACTCCTTCCAGTTCTGCTGCCAATGACTGAAATTCAACTGCAAAAATCTCTGAAGCTGGAGACCTTTATCGCTAACTTTAAGAACAGCGGTCAACACAGCCACTCGATCACTGCACCTGTGCACAGCCCATCTGCAATTAGCCCACCCAACTACCTCATCCTCATATTGTTATTTATTTTGCTCACGGCACCTTCTGTATCTCACTTTCCACATCATATCTTTTGCAAATATCTAT